>NW_010363007.1:133906-198761 GCF_000414095.1 Morus notabilis
ATCCATAAAAACCTCTTCTTCTAAATCTCCATTTAAGAAGGCATTCTTGACATCTAACTGTTGTAACTCCCAATCCAAGTTTACTGCGATTGAGAGAAGAACCCGTACAGTATTTAATTTAGCTACTGGTGCAAACGTCTCAGAGTAGTCTATGCCATAGGTTTGAGTGAAACCTTTGGCTACTAGACGTGCTTTATACCTTTCTAGTGATCCATCAGATTTGAACTTGACCGTGAATACCCATTTGCACCCCACAGTTTTCTTCTCCCTTGGCAAATTTATAACCTCCCATGTCTGATTCTTCTCCAGAGCCCTCATTTCCTCTAAAACAGCCTCTTTCCATTCGGGTACCTGAAATGCATCTCTAATACTCTTCGGAATTTCCACGTGTGAGAGTTGAGTAACAAAGGCACGGAAACAAGGAGATAGCTTTTTATAAGAAACAAAATGAGACATGGGATATAGAGGACGCCTAGTGCATTCTCTAGTTCCTTTTCTTAGTGCAATAGGTACATCAAGCTCATTTGAGAAATTTTCAGGGATTGGATTCAAACCTGGAACTTCTGGACTTGGTATCGAGGTTGATTCTTGACCATGCTGTAAGTCATTGGTCAATCCACTTGACTTTGGTTCTCTTCTTGAGAAAACTATCCCAAACCTGTTTTCAGTGTTATTTCTTGTTCTAATTTGACTAACACTAGAAGGAGTCAAATTTTCATTATTTAAAACATCTGTAGGGTTATTCTCTTGATCATTCTCTTCAGAATTTTCGGAATTATTTAGGTTTTGCAGAAAATCCGAATTTTGGAGGGCAAATTCTGAGGAGAAATTTCTAAACAGAGATTCACCTTGAACATGAAAGTCAAAGACTATTTTTTCATCTCCCCCTAAAGCCGAATCTGCCTGTGTGTGCTCCCCTTGAAGATGAGGCTGAAAAAACGATTGTTTTTCAAAAAATTGCACATCAAAGGTGACAAAATATTTCCTTTTTTTTGGATCATAGCCCTTATATCCTTTTTTACTTGGTGAGTAGCCTAAGAAGACACACCTAGTTCCTCTAGGATCAAGTTTTCCTATGTTGACATCTTTATTGTGGATATAAACAGTGCACCCAAACGTTTTCAATGGCAGAGTTGATTGAATTTTTGTTTGGGGAAAAATTTTGGAAAATTCACTTATAGGAGTGGCAAACTTCAAAACTTTTGAAGGCATTCTATTTATCAAAAAGGTTGCTGTTAAAACAGCGTCTCCCCAGAAAGTTTTTGGTACTTTATGTGTAAATAACAATGCCCGAGCCACTTCTAATAGGTGCTTATTCTTCCTTTCGGCAATGCCATTTTGTTGAGGCGTGTCAACACAAGAGCTTTGCTGAAAAATGCCATTTTGTGAGAAAAAATCACTCAAAAGTTTTGTGAAATATTCACGACCATTGTCACTTCTTAAAACTTTGATTTTTGTTTCAAATTGAGTGTAAATCATGTTATAAAATGTTTTAAAGATGTGCTCCACCTCGGATTTTTGTGTCATCAAGTAAACCCAAGTCATTCTTGTGTGATCATCTATAAAGGTAACAAACCATCATTTTCCTGAAGGAGTTGATATTCTTGAAGGTCCCCATATATCACTATGCATAAGAGAAAAAGGTTGGGATGGAACATATGGACGAGGGATATATGGAGATCGATGCATTTTTGCTAAAGCACAAATTTCGCATTGAAAAAGAGATGGATCTTTATTTGAGAATAACCTAGGAAACAAACGTTTTAAATAATAAAAATTTGGATGACCAAGTCTAAAATGCCAAAGCATAATGTCATTCTTACTAGAACTAGAAATAACACCTAAGCAAGTATTGGAAGCATAATCTTTAGGAAGTGATCCATCGTCAAAGTAGTAGAGTCCACCACTTAGTTTAGCATTGCCAATCATCTTCCCCGAGGCCATGTCCTGAAATTCACAGTAAGATGGAAAGAAATTAGCATGACATTTTTGGTCAAGAGTTAATTTACTGACTGACAGTAAATTGCATGACAATTTTGGAACATGTAACACATCTTTTAGTGTTAAACATGCAGAAATTTTGATGGAACCGGTCCCTGCTATGGCTGAAAACGAGCCATCAGCCACTTGGATTTTTTTATTTCCTGCACAAGGGCTGTAAGTGGAAAATAAATGGGAACAACTGGTCATATGATCTGTGGCGCCAGAATCTATGATCCATGGGCCAGAAATTTTTGAGGAAGTGAGGGCAGAAGGAGCTTGTTTACCTTGGTGAGCATAGGAGGTAGAAGGAGGATTAGAAATTTGTGGAGACTTAAAGAGTTTTAGAAGATGCTCAATTTGTTCCTTGGTGAATGGAGGCTGTACCGAGGTAGATGGTTGCTCTGGAGTAGTCTCAGTCACGGTGTTAAACGTCCTGCTTCCCTCCTGTTTCTTCTTCCAATTTGCTGCCAATTAGGTGGTTTCCCATGAAGCTTCCAGCAGGAATCTTTGGTGTGCCAGTGCCGTTTGCAGTGGTCACACCACGGCTTCTTTTTCTTATCTGGATCACCCTCATTGCCACGAACTACTAAGGCTGAATTTTCAGGCTCTGCTGGTGGCAAGAATGAACCAGTCATGACTCTCTTTCGTCCTTCTTCCTGCCTAAGTTCAGAAAAAACTTCACGGATTGTAGGAAGAGGGCGTCTGCCTAGAACACGCCCTTTAACATCGTCAAATCCTGCATTAACCCCTGCTAAAAACATAAAAACACGATCAATTTCTTCCCTTTTTTTAAACCTAGCAAGGTCTTTGGGATTCTCCCATTCGTCATTATAGCAAAGGTCTAATTCCTGCCAAAGTGCCAGCATCCTGTTGTAATACGTGGTGATATCGGCCTCCCCCTGCTTGGAATTCCACAGCCGAGTCTTCAATTCATAGGCTTGTGAATAATTTTCCAGGTCCGAGTAGGTTTCACGCACGGCCTCCCATACTTCTTGGGCTGACATGAACAGGTATGGCTTCCGGATTGATTCCTCCATGGAATTGAGAAGCCATGTAGTGATGAGTGAGTTTTCAGACCTCCACTTTCGGAATGAAGAGTCAGAATCCTTAGGTTTTGGTTCCTCCCCTGTAAGAAACCCTAGTTTTCCTCGGCCATCTATGGCTAGTTTTACCGATTGGGCCCATTCTAAGAAATTCCTTCCATTCAATCGTACGGTAGTAATTTGAATGGAAGCATTAGGGTTGAAATCAGCATTATTAGAGGATACGGTTTGGGTTGAAGGAAGGTTTTCTGGATTCTTGGCCATGGCGGACAGGGATAAGTCCTAAACCAGGCTCTGATACCATGTAAGTTTCTGAGGAGAAAAATATAAATCCTTTCTTAATTTAATTGGTGCAAAACCGGAGTATAAATAGGATACAAAAGGACCTAGTTCCCGTGGCTTAGTGAATCCGGGAAACTAACCCTAATAGGATAGAGAAGCTATCCTCAAGATATTCCTAGAATCTTTCCTAAGAAATAGGAACTGCCCCCTAAACTAGGAGAGATATGCGATATGGAGAAATATGCGATATCTCCTAATTTAAACAATATCTCCTAATTTAAACAATATCTCCTAATTAATTAATTAATTAATGTACATAATTCAATACAAACCAATTGGGCTGGGCCGAATTATGGAATTGGCCCAAAGGGTGGAAGACAGAAATTCACAATTTAAGTCCGCAAGGGGACCCATGGGCTCGCAGGGAGCTTGGTCTAGAAATTCTATTGGCCCTCCTGCTGCAGCAACACGTAGTGGACCCCCATTTCAGCCACATTCCACACAGCCGACTGAGAAACACGTGGGTGCTTCGTCATCTCTATTTCGCCGCCTTACTGATGCCGAATTACAGGCAAAAAGGGATAAAGGGCTTTGCTATCGTTGTGATGGTAAGTATTCGGTGGGTCACCGCTGCCCCAACAGGGAGCTGCAAGTTCTGGTGGTCAGGGGAGAAGAGGCTGACGGCGAGAAAAATGGTGAGCCCGGGGGGGAAACGTGGGAGGATGCCTTGGCAGAGGAGCTTGTGGAGTTGTCGCTAAATTCTGTGGTTGGATTGACAGCACCCCGGACTATGAAGCTCAAGGGGGGAATTAAGGGAACTGAGGTGATAATATTAATTGATAGTGGAGCTAGCCACAACTTATCTCCACGGAGCTAGTGAAAAGTTTGGACTTAGGTCTGGATACCACGGGCGGTTATGGGGTAGTGATGGGAACCGGCCTCACGGTTAAGGAAGAGGGTGTGTGCCGAGGAGTGGTCATATCGGTGCAGGACGTTGAGATCGTAGAGGATTTCCTTCCATTGGAATTGGGCAGCGCAGACATGATACTTGGAATGCAATGGTTGGAGACGCTTGGGGCTGTGGCAGTAAACTGGAAAGCCCTCTCGATGAAGTTCAAAATCGGCGATACCGCGGTGGTGTTGCAGGGGGATCCAGGTCTCTGCAAGTCCCTCATTTCCCTGAAAGGTATGATGCGCGCACTGAGGCATGAGGGGCAGGGCTTCTGGGTGGAATTGGGGATGATTTCAGCTGAGGGGGAATCAGGGAGGGAGAAGGAATATCAAGTTCCACAAAGCCTGCAGGTAGTTTTGCAGAAACATGCTAATGTTTTCCAGTTGCCAATTGGCCTTCCCCCGCCACGGGCACGGGATCACTGTATTCCATTGAAGGCGGGAACCTCACCAATTAATGTCCGCCCGTATAGGTACCCGCAATCTCAAAAGGACGAGATTGAGACATTAGTGGGGGAGATGTTGGTTGCGGGCATCATTCAGCCCAGCGTTAGTCCATTTTTCAGCCCGGTTCTCATTGTTAAGAAAAAAGGCGGGAGTTGGCGGTTCTGCGTCGATTACCGAGCCTTGAATCGCATAAACCATTCCAGATCGTTTCCCTATTATGGTGATCGATGAGCTCCTTGACGAATTGCACGGCGCTTCCATTTTTTCGAAGATTGATTTGAAATCGGGCTACCACCAAATCCGGGTGCGCAGCGAGGACGTGCCGAAAACAGCTTTTCGCACCCACGAGGGACACTACGAGTTCTTGGTCATGCCTTTTGGGCTTACCAATGCTCCGGCGACTTTTCAATCTCTCATGAACGAGGTATTTCGCCCTTTTCTCCAGAAATTCGTTTTAGTATTTTTCGATGACATATTGGTGTACAGCCACACCATAAAAGAGCATGCCCTGCACCTCGATGTGGTATTGACAGAGCTCTCCAAACACCGCCTGTACATAAATGCCAAGAAATGTTGCTTCGGGCAGCCAGCTCTGGAGTACCTGGGCCACATCATTTCCAAAGAAGGGGTGGCCGCAGATAAGGCTAAGATCGAGGTCATGTTGAGCTGGCCGGTGCCGACTAACCTTCGGGAACTCAGGGGATTCCTGGGTTTGACCGGTTACTATCGGAAATTTGTCCAAGGATATGGGACAATTGCTTGGCCACTCACACAACTACTCAAAAGGGACAACTTATGGACAGAGGAGGCCACAGAGGCCTTTCAGAAACTCAAGACGGCCATGACCACTGTACCAGTACTAGCACTACCAGACTTCACTCGGGGGTTTGTAATTGAGACAGATGCTTCAGGCGTCGGGATTGGAGCAGTTTTGATGCAGGATCAACGTCCCATCGCCTTCTTTAGCCAAGCACTCTCCAACACATCTCGCCTCAAATCAGTCTATGAGCGGGAGCTTATGGCCATCGTGTTAGCGGTCCAGAAGTGGCGTCCATACCTCCTGGGCAGACACTTCGTTATTCGCACATAAAAAAAGCCTGAAATTTTTGCTTGATCAGCGGGTGATCGGTGAGAGTCACCAGCGTTGGATGTCCAAGTTGCTGGGATTCGATTTTGAGATTCAATACCGCCTTGGCCTGGAGAATAAGGCAGCGGACGCACTCTCGCGCCTGCCCAACACCACAGAATTCCAGCTTCTTTCGATTCCTATTGAGTTGGATCCCGAAGAGCTCACACGCCAAAATGCTTCGGACGTCAGACTATGCCGGATGGTGGAGGACCTCTTGGCAGACTCAACATCCCACTCGGGCTTCTCTTTGCAGCAGGGTCGCCTCATGAACAAAGGCTGGATAAGACTCTCACGGGACTCAAGTTTGGTGGCTGGACTGTTAGGCACGTACCATGATGGGGTGGCAGGAGAGCACTCAGGCGTGCTCAAAACTTATCGACGCTTGGTAGCCAATTGGTACTGGTTCGGTATGAAGAAGGACGTTGAGACTTACGTCGCGACTGTCGCGTGTGCCAACAGCACAAGTACGACACCTTAGCCCCCGGGGGATTGTTGCAGCCCCTTCCCCTACCCAACAAAGTGTGGGACGACCTTTCGATGGACTTCATGGAAGGGCTGCCAAAGTCAGAGGGGTACGATGCCATTCTTGTAGTGGTTGACCGCTTGAGCAAATATGCTCACTTCATTCCGTTTACCGCAACAATTGTGGCGGCTGAGTTCCTACGCGCGGTGGTCCAGCTGCATGGAATTTCCCGCTCTGTTGTGTCTGATCGTGATAGGATTTTCCTCAGCAAATTCTGGACAGAATTGTTCAAACAACAGGGATCAACACTAGCTCGGAGTACGGCCTATCATCCTCAAACGGATGGTCAAACCGAAGTGGTGAATAGGTGCTTGGAAACATATTTGCGGTGCTTCTCATTCGACACACCTTGCCAATGGTCAAAGTGGCTTCCTTGGGCCGAGTACTGGTACAACACATCATTCCACACCGCCACTCACATGACTCCCTTCCGGGCACTCTACGATCGAGACCACCCCCCCTTGGTTCGTTATGGTCTCGGTCTTTCCCCTGTGGCCACGGTTGATCAGCAACTTGCGGATCGTGATGCTACCTTAGACCTCCTGAAGCAACAATTGATGCGCGCTCAACAAAATATGAAGCTCCGGGCCGATGGCTCACGCCGCGATGTCTCCTTTGAGGTGGGCGACTTGGTGTACCTCAAACTCCGACCCTATCGACATAAATCGTTGGCGCAACAACGTAATGAGAAACTTGCGCCTTGCTTCTATGGGCCCTATGCAGTGTTAGCCAAGATAGGCCGCGTGGCTTACCGGCTGCGGCTGCCTGCTTCCGCGGCAATTCACCCCGTCTTCCATGTTTCCCAGTTGCAGCGTGCAGTGGGGGCTACCAGCTCGGAGGCCGCCCTTCCGCCTCAGCTCACCCCTGACATGGTTCTCCAAATCCAGCCAGCGAAACTGCGGGGAGTTCGCCAAGCCTCTCGAGGGACTACAACAGCGTTGGAAGTTCTTATTCACTGGGAGCACCTACCGGATCATGAGGACACTTGGGAGGATTTCGATCGCATCCACGCAGCATTTCCAGATTTCCACCTTGTGGACAAGGTGCATCTTTGGGCCGAGGGTATTGATGGGCCCACTAGACCTCCACTACGTTTCACTTACGCCAGGAGAAGGCCCAAGGTTAGTCGAGGTGAGGTGGCAGAAAAAGATGCTATGGAGAATGGTGACATGGAGGCTGACATGGAAGGAGCTAGCAGCATGGGAGAAAGAGTTTCTGCAGGGAATACGCAATAGTCCACATTTTGAGAGATACCTCAGGAGTAGGGCGGGGAGTAAGGAAACGGTTAGCGAAGAGGAAAGGAATAAAAGGAGGAGGAAGAAGGCTGTGAGGGTATCCAAGTTGTAATTGAATTTGCTTAGACGAGCTATTGCTCTAGGGAGTGCAAGGGGTCACTCAAACACCCCCACATCTTTTGTATTCCTGTCTGTTTTCTTTCAGTAAAAGTTGTGTTGAATTTTGCCTAAAAACTACTCAATAGATCCGGTCTTATCAACTAACCAATTCCAGTTATTACTAAAGAGGCTTCCTCAGCAAGACTGCTGAAAGCTAAGCTTTCTCAACAAGATTCCATAGTAACCCATATTCACGTCAGCAACTAATCACTAACGTTTTCTTATCATTACCCCCTCCCCCATTCACGAGAACCTTGTCCTCAAGGTTCAAGTGACCGCTCCTTGCTCCACCGTTCGTATCCCCGGTTCTGCCTCAACTGTAGCAGCAGCTCCATTCCCATCGTCTTCATCCACCGCAGCGATGATAACCTGCAGTTGGGAATTTTTACAGACGTGGCCAAACCGCCATTTTTCCTTACACCGGAAACATAAACCTTTCTCCCTTCATCGTTGCATCTCAGTGTTTGAAATGGTCCTTCTGAGGCTGTCGTTTTTCCGTGTAGAATGGGAAGGAAGTGTATCAGGATCCTTGTTGACCGACACGCTAGAATGAGTAGAGCTAGCACGTGTCATCTCCGAAAGTCCCTTAGTGTTTCCTGAAAATTTTGATAGTGTCCAACTAGAACTACTCACAAAACTTTCGCCTACCGCAGATTTTTGTGGCCCATAATAATCCCTAATAATTCCAGCCCTCTCTCCATTTAGTCCAACCTTCTCCCCAGTCGGTTTGTGTCTTAGAAACAACCCCACTTGGGCCCGTTCAAGAGCCCAATTTTTGTCCTCAACCTTTTGGGCCAAGTCCGTTCAAGAGCACAAGGGTCACAACCTTCACCATTCGAACTTCGGCTTTGATTTCATTAGCTAATCCATTCGAGAAAGCTCCAATCAAGAACTCCTCGTCCGCCTCCCTCAATGAAGCCGAGAGTAGCTCGAACCTCTCCCGAAATTCCGCCACCGACGATTCTTGTCGAAGGGCAATCAAAGCTTCATAACGATTTCCAATTTGAGATGATCGAAATCTTTGTAACACAGATTCCTTAAAGGTCGGCCAGTCAACGACACCGAATCTGGATTCCATCCACTGGAACCAGTTCATCGCTCTTCCTTCTAGTCCGATCACGACCGCCGCCACCCGTTCCGCGTCGTTAACGCCTTGAACGTGGAAGTATCGTTCAAGTCGGAACAACCAGTCATGCGGATCTTCACCGTTGAAAAGAGGAATCTTGATCCAACAGAATCTTTACTCTCCGCCACTCGGCACCAGACCGTAGCCGGAACGATTCGCCGCTGTCGTAGCACCGCCTCCTTATCCGCTGTTAGAAGCAGACGCCCTAGCTTGCTCCGGCAGTGGATTCGCGTTGCCTCCTGCTCTCACCCAACTAGTAAGCTCCTTCATATACTCTTTCACAGTTCTGATGTCCTCCGAGAGTTGTCCGACAATTCCTTAGTTCTCCCACGTCCGACTTGAGTTCTCCGACGTCTTTCTCAACAAATTCCAATCCCCCTTCCATGTTTCTTTCAGCTCTCCTAGCTACCATTCTCAGATGAAATTGCTCTGATACTAATTTGATAGAAACCTCTCAAATTAACGAAGAACAATATACACTATACAAGTGATATTCGAGAGATTACCGACTCTCCTCTCAAGACTCTATACAACCAAAAAGCCCCTAACTTTCGAGCCCCAACTTATTTATAGGCTCCCCTGCTAACACACTAAAAAATCTAACAAACTAACCAATTCCAGTTATTACTAAAGAAGCTTCCTCAGCAAGACTGCTTTAAGCTTTCTCAACAAGATCCCACAATAACCCATATCCACGTCAGCAACTAATCACTAACGTTTCTTTCTGTAACAGCAGCTCCATTCCCATCGTCTTCATCCACCGCAGCGATGATAACCTGCAGTTGGGGATTCTTACAGACGTGGCCGAACTGCCAATTTTTCCTCATACCAGAAACATAAACCTTTCTCCCTTCGTTGCTGCATCTCAGCGTCTGAAATGGTCCTTCTGAGGCTGTCGTTTTTTTGTGTGGAATGGGAAGGAAGTGTGTCAGGATCCTTGTTGACCAACACGCTAGAATGAGTAGAGCTGGCACGTGTCATCCCCGAAAGTCCCTCAGTCTTTCCTGAAAATTTTGACGGTGTCCAGCTAGAACCACTCACAAAACTTTCGCCCACCGCAGATTTTTGTGGCACATAATAATCCCTAAAAATTCCAGCCCTCTCTCCATTTAGTCCAGCCCTCTCCCCAGTCAGTTTGTGTCTTAGAAACTGCCCCACTTAGGCCCGTTCAAGAGCCCAATTTTTGTCCTCAACCTTTGGGGCCAAGTCAATCAATTGCACAAGGGTCACAACCTTCACCATTCGAACTTTAGCTTTGATTTCATCAGCTAATCCATTCGAGAAAGCTCCGATCAAGAACTCCTCGTCCGCCTCCCTCAATGGAGCCGAGAGTAGCTCGAACCTCTCCCGGAATTCCGCCACCAAAGATTCTTGTCGAAGGGCGATCAAAGCTTCATAATGATTTCCAGTTTGAGATGATCGGAATCTTTGTAACATAGATTCCTTGAAGGTCGGCCAGTCCACGACACCGAATCTGGATTCCATCCACTGGAACCAGTTCAGCGCTCTTCCTTCTAGTCTGATCACGGCCGCCGCCACCCGTTCCACGTCGTCAACGCCTTGAACCTGGAAGTATCGTTCAAGCCGAAACAACCAGCCATGCGGATCTTCATCGTTGAAAAGAGGAATCTCGATCCAACGAAATCTTTACTCTCCGCCACTCAGCATCGGACCGTAGCCGGAACGATTCGCCACTGTCGTAGCACCACCTCCTTCTCCGCCGTTCGAAGCAAACGCCCTAGCTTGCTCCGGCGGTGGATTCGCATTGCCTCCTACTCTTACCCAACCGGTAAGCTCCTTCATATACTCTTTCACAGTTCCGATGTCCTCCGAGAGTTGTCCGACAATTCCTTTGAGTTCTCCCACGTCCGACTTGAGTTCTCCCACGTCTTTCTCAACAAATTCCAATCTCCCTTCCATGTTTCTTTCAGCTCTCCTAGCTACCATTCCCAGACGAAACTGCTCTGATACCAATTCGATAGAAACCTCTCAGATTAACGAAGAAAAAGATACACTACACAGGTGATATTCGAGAGATCACCGACTCTCCTCTCATGACTCTATATAACCAAAAAGCCCTTAACTCTCGAGCCCCAACTTATTTATAAGCTCCCCTACTAACACACTAACAAATTTAACAAACTAACCAATTCCAGTTATTACTAAAGAAGCTTCCTCTGCAAGACTGCTTTAAGCTTTCTCAACAAGATTCCACAGTAACCCATATCCACGTCAGCAACTAATCACTAACGTTTCTTCGTTTCTTATCAGTCTCATACCAATTTAGGGTTGAGGAATGTGATTGGCACTCCCTCTACCCCTTACCGGATTGGCACTCTCAAATCCTAATAGTAAAAGTTAATTACGATTTTACCCTTAATTCTACTAACAAATTTGTGAATAGAAAAGTAAAAAGTAAAAAATTGAAAAAATGTCATAGTTTACTTTCACACCTCTCGTATCTCCTTGATCACTTCCTCTTATTTTTTTTCTTTCTTTCTTACTAGTGCCATGGACGAATTCATATCAATGCAAATAATTAAATGAAACTAAGATATTTTTTTTTTTCATGCTAATAATTTGATTCTTGTGTTATGCCTATTGCTTTTCATTTTTCAATCTATATCCTAAGTTGATTTCTGTTTTTTATAATATGCAATGCAATGCTAAATCTAATTTTATGTGTTAATAACGTAGAGTAATCATGTCTCAACTTTTAGCGTGAAAGAATAGAGTGATTAACAAAATCTAATTACTAATTAGTTATCCTAATTTAGATGATTAATTACAACAACAACAAGCCTTAATCCCAACTTAATTGGGGTCGGCTATATGAATTTCACTTTTCCACACGGCTCTGTTCGAAATTAAACTTTCCTGAAGGCCTAGATCTAGAATGTCTTTCCTAACGACTTCGGTCCACGTAATTCTTGGTCTACCCCTCCCTCTCCTAGTATTAGGTATAAGAATATCCTCTCAAGCACGAACTTGTGCTTCTAGCGGTCTACGTTGGACATGCCTGAACTACCTCAAGCAGCCTTCGTACACCTTATCTTCTATTGGTGCTACATCTACTTTACTATGAATAACTTCATTTCTTATGCGATTCATTCTCGTATGGCCACTCATCCATCTTAACATACGCATTTCTGCCACACTTATCTTAGATATATGTTGTCTCTTAATGGCCCAACATTCACTACTATATAACATAGCTGGGCAGATTACAATCTTATAGAAGTTTCCTTTCAACTTAATAGACATCTTGCCAATACATAAAACTCCCGTAGCATTCTTCTACTTAACCCACCATGCCTTAAACCTATGTTGAATATCTTCTTCTATATCTCCTTTGTACTGCACTATAGACCCAAGGTACCTAAACTTCCTAAAAGCCCCAATCTCCACACCATCTAAAGAAATTCCATCACTCTGATTAATTGAGTTACTAAACTTACAGTGCATGTATTCAGTTTTTGTCCTACTTAACTTAAATCTTTTCATCTCAAGAGTTTTTCTCCACAATTCTAACTTACGGTTAACTCATTCCCTATGTTCATCAACTAAAACTATATCATCCGCAAAAAGCATACACCACGGAACTTTATCTTGGATTTCTCTTGTCAGCTCATCCATCACGATGGTGAAAAGATAAGGACTAAGAGCAGATCCTTGATGAAGGCCGATCCGAATGGGGAGCTCTGTCTTGTAGCCACCAGTAGTTCTCACACTCGTTACCACCCCATCGTCCATGTCCTTAATTACCTTAATATACCTCACATGCATGCACTCCTCTCTTTTCTAGCACTCACCATAAAACTTCCTTCGGCACCCTATCATATGCCTTTTCTAAATCTATAAAGACCATATGTAGGTCTGTCTTGACTTCTCTATACCTTTCCATCAGCATCCTAAGAAGAAAAATGGCTTTCGTGATTGATCTGCCTGGCATGAAGCCAAGTTGGTTACCTGAGATGATAGTTGTGGCCCTTAATCTCCTTTCGATAACTCTCTCCCAAAGTTTCACAATGTAGCTTATTAACTTTATGCCCCTATAATTGTTACAATTCAGCACATCTCCTTTATTTTTGAAGATGAGGACAAGAATACTTTTCCTCCATGCATCAGGCGTATGCTTCTTCTTTAGTATCTCATTAGAAAGCTTAGTGAGCCACACAATTTCAACATCTCCTAACCCCATTAAAACCTCTATTGGAATATCATCTGGCCTACATGCCTTCCTCTTTTTCATCTTCCGTAGTGCAGTTTTAACTTCCGAGATTCTGATTTCTCTTGTATACATCACATTAGGTTCTCCTTGTGACCTAAGATTGTCAAACTCTATCACATTATCATCATTATAAAGCTTCTCAAAGTAACTCCTCCACATTTTCCTAATGTCTTTATCTCTTGTCAGAACCTGATATGTATCATCCTTAACACACATCACTTGATTTAGGTCCTGACACTTCCCTTCTCTTATCTTAGCTAGTTTATATATATATATTTCTCTCATTCTCTAGTCCTAAGTTTCCTATATACCTCATCTAAGTAAGTAGAACGAGCCTTACCAACTGCTCGCTTAACTTCTTTCTTCGTTTCTTTGTACTTATTAAAAGTTTCAACATCCTTACGGTTTGGTAAATCTCTATATAAATCCCTATTAGTCCTAATAGCCTTTTGAACTTCCTCACTCCACCACCAGGTTTCTTTCTCAGGGAGGCCTTTACCTCTAGATTCCCCTAGTACCTCCTTTGCCACTTTTCTAATGCAGCTGGCAATGGCATCCACATAGTATTTACATTACCTACATATGACCAAGTAGCCTCATCTAACAACTTCTCTTTAAAGGCCAATTGCTTTATTCTCTTCAAATGCCACTAACGAGTTCGTGAGAGGTGGTTTATCTTAATCCTTCTATAGCAAAACTTAATGTTCACATCTAAGATCACTAACCTATGTTGGGTGGCTAGTACTTCTCCAGGAATTACTTTATAATTCTTACATAAAGAACGATCTCTATACCTGGTGAGAAAATAATCTATCTGGCTTAAGTTTCTTCTATTATTAAAAGTTATCAAGTGAGAATCTTTTTTCTTGAAAAATGTGTTTGTTATAATAAAATCATGTCCCAATGCAAATTCCAAAATAGATTTCCCTTCTTCGTTTCGAGCTCCAAAACCAAAACCACCATGGATCCTTTCGAAGTTTTTCATATCCTTACCAACATGCCCATTGAAATCTCCTCCAATGAAAATGCTATCCTCATTGCATATACGACATATTAAGTCATCAATGTCTTTCCATAACTTGACTTTAGTTTCCGCATCCAATCCTATTTGTGAAGCGTAAGCACTAATTACATAGATGGACTTATTTCCTAGTACCAATTTGAGCATAATAATTCTATCTCCTATTCACTTAATCTCAACTACGTCATCCTTCACAGTTTTGTCCCCTAGAATATCAACTCCATTGCGATTCCTTTCCCAACCTGTATACCATAACTTGCGTCCTAAATTTCCAATCTCCTTTGCTTTCTCTCATGTCCACTTCGTTTCCTGTAAGCATAAAAGATTAATTCTTCTTCTTACCATAACATCTACTAACTCTATAAATTTACCAGTTAAAGAACCTACATTCCAACCGCCTAAACGAATTTTCCTATCATGGGTTAGCTCTGCCCCTTGCACATGTCCAAGAATGTGCAAGGACCCCCCTTGCATATTTTTCACCATATCCGGGGCCCGACATGGCGCATGGGCTCACTTTTCCCCCGCGCACGTCCATGAATGTACGAAGACCCCCCTTGCCTATTTAACACTATACTTGGGGCCTGGCATAGCGCGTCGCACGTAGGAAATGCTCCAACAGATTAAATGTGAGTGAAATCCATGAGAGTGACTTATTTTTACGCTGGCCGTCAACCTACTGTAACCCTCCTCCTTTACCCGGGCTTAAGACTGGCTATACAAATGCATAGGCGGAGTTAGATGATTAATTAGGTGTGATTAAAAAAATCTGATTACTAATTAGTTATCCTAATATTAAGATAGCATAATATACAATTTCTTTTTTTTTTAAGTTCAACACACAAAAATCTACTAAAAGGATAGGTAAGTAAATTTATAACAGTTTATTCTGATTCTGGGCGTAAGTAAACGCATGAATGAGATTGAGACTGATTCTGACTCCGATTCCTAGAACCTAAGAGCTTGTTCTTTTTTAGTAAAACTCAAAAACAGTTTGAACTCAAATTCGAACTTTATTCAAGTTGTTCGTTTGTAAAATTTGAGTTTGAACTTGAGTTTGAACTCAAGTTTTAACTTGATTTTGAGGCTAAAATCTAAATTCAAATTTTCCCTTCAACTTAAGTTCTTAAACTCAAACTTAAGTTAATGAACAATATTTTTTCTATTCTTAAAAACGTCATAATTTTTTCATTTTAATTCCGATTGAGATGATTTTTTTATGCGTTCACAACGAAGTGACGAATAAAACCTCACTCATATGCCCTATTAAAATTTTTCTTCACCATTGAGTTTTTATTAAAATACTATCTAAATACAAATTCAAGTTTTGACCCACTCAAACACAAACTCAAATAGATTCTCAATTCAAATCATAACTCAAATGTGCACATCTAAACACAAACTCAAGTTACAACTTCAATTCAAATTATAATTCAAATTCAACTCAATATCTACATTTAAGTTATTATAACTCAAAAATGCAACCGAACAAGCCCTAAGTAAACAGCTTATTCTGATTCTGATTCCTGTCAACTCCGATTTATCCACTCTGATTACAGATAAGTAAACATGCCATTAGAAAGTAAGTCAGAGATTGCTCTTGCACAACTGCATCTACTGTCATTATTTAGATTTACTAAAATATTCTTGATATTTTACAAGTTATTTTGACACTCCATACCACTTGAACAGAACAAGAGCTGGAAAGCTAAATATAGGAGACTATATTTGCTACATCGTTTATCTATCTATACATTTTTGTATTTCAGTTATGAAATAAGATGCATCTTTAATGACTCTACAAAATTACTATCTCTCAAATTCTAGTACATAAAGATATGCTTAGTAACACCACATGAAGATCTACATGGTAAAACCTGATTTGGCAGGTCTCCAACTACTTAATTTACTATAGTTATCAAATTGAAACTTTAAACCTCCTAATAACAGCTACTCCTCTCTTTTTTCAACTTCCAGTGCAATCTCATTACGCCGTTGAAAGGGAAGCGTAAATGGGGGATTATACTGCAAAAATAATAATAATAGTGATGATGATGATCAAGAACTAAGTCAAATAAAATTCATGTTAAGCGAATAGCTCATATCCCTTAAGACCTGTCATCAATATTTCATTCATGATCTTACCTGTGCAACTTCCACCGAGGTGCCCTCCTTCACTTGAAATTTTCTGTCATTCTTCAGCGCTTCTCGTAATTTGTTTTCCCTTTGCCTAACTTCTTCATCAGTAACAAAACCTGACTTGTTATGAAGGAGAATATAACAATGTCATAATACAGTTTAATGAGTTTCAATAAAATTTGATTCATGCATCACTTGCTGTGCACCTCGAAAGTCTATTACAAGTGACTAAGGAATTCCTAGATTGTGTAATGAATCAAGCAAGCTAAAAAGATTACAAGGAAGAAAAAATAATAGATCTCGAAACACATACCGACACTACAAATCTCAAGACTCACAGATTAAGAAAAGACAAACCTGAAAATGCAACAACCGCAATAGTTTTTCTTGGAACCTCCTTGATCCTCACAGATGGATCTTTGGGCAGTGGCAAGTCACCACCATACTTTGAGGGCATGACAAAAGACATCTGCCACTTATCCTGATCTTCGACCTATATATAAATATAGCAAAAAAAAAAAGATGATGATAAATGGAAAGTATTTAAAAATATTAATAAAAAAATAACCACCCTACTTTCAGTTCCCAAAAATTAACTCTCTTGGAAGAGTTGAATCATGCAATGAGACTACTATGGCTACAGCGACCCAACTGCATAAAATTCATGATTGAGCATATGAAATCCAGTCTTTTCAAGTCTTATTTATGATTTGAAAGTGTTGGAGAATGTTAGATATGGGAAAATTTGAATATTTGGAGACTGTAGTAGAAGAAAGGCAAGCTCATCAGAAATGTTGTATCATAGCTTTGATCAGACCAACAATTAAGACAAAACTGATAATCCAATAAATCAAATGCATATCATCATATGATAAGGTTGTTTTCACTCTACACCAGAGAAAATTTACACGAGATCAATGCAGAAAAGTTACCCTCTTTGTTATTACAGGAGTTGTCATTTCCATTTTCTCCCCATTAGGTTGAGCCTTTCGCGTTATAACCGGAGTGGTCATCTCCATCTTCTCCCTTGTTGTGTTCTAAAATAATGCAATATCCGCAAGAAGCAGATTAATTCTACATATCTAGCTCTACATGTATAACAAACCAATTCACTGGCAAAAAAAAGAAGAAAAAAAAAACTAAAATAGATTAACTACCTTACCAAACAGGTACTCAGCTAAGACATTGAAAGACTGAGATGCTCCATTGAAATCAAAACCAGTTCTCCCCGGCATCGTCGTCTCCGCTATAAAATAAGGCTGTTTCCAAATTAAACAAAAAAAAAAAAGAATTTAGACCATTTTGCAACATACATAAAAGAAAAGAATTTCTTTTCAAAAAAAAAAAATAATAAGGGCAAATTCGATACCTCAACTTCCCTAATCTCGTACTGGTCCGTCCTGCTCAGAACCCTAAAATTCACAGTCTCAAGATCCGGAACTACACCGAAAACAAAAGAAACTCCAATGAGAAAATCACGTCTGTAAATTCCATCAGAATTCAGAACCGAGAAAATTTCAGGCTTCAATCGGAAACAATACCTGACATCAGAGCTTCCTCGAGAGTCCGTGACTCGAACCTTTTCGGAAACACGTATTTCGAGGTCTCAGTCACCAAATCCGCCAAAACTGCGACAGAGTTTCGAACCGAATTAGTCTACTGTACCTTGAACAAATCAAGCAAAAAGTGGAATTATAGAAAAAAGTTTGGGATCAAAACTCATGAACATTTACGTCGCAGAGAGACTGATGAGGTTTGCGAAGCGAGAGCGAAGACGAGGGAGATTCGAGCTTCGAGAGCGGACATGGTTCTTCTTCTTTGCTGCTGCGACGGTGGAGAAAGAGCCGTGGCTCTGTTGGCGACCATGGAGGAGATGGCCATGGGTGTGTTGAAGCTTATAGGAGAGGAAATGGTTGGCATGGTGGGAGAAATTCCTTGGGCGAACATGGAAGATTTGCTGAGAAGAATTTGTTGGTTTTGAATTTCTGTTGGAGAAGATACTTCTCAGTTCTCACTAGAGTGGTGGTTATGGTTTTTCTTTTTTTCCTGGAACGCTTTTTTGTTTTTGTTTTTTTTTCTTTGTCATTTTGTCTTTTTATTTTTTCTTGAAATGTCGTTTATGAGTCTTGAACTGTAAAACGACTCGTCGTTTTTGTTCTCGTTTAACTGTTAAACGCCTTTTTTTTTTCTAAAAGAGAAAGGCCACATGCATAAATAAAGACAAAAAAGCACGTAAAAAAAATAAAAAAACGCTAGCAGCACGACATGCGAAAATAGATAAAAGACAAAACATGAGACGTTATAAACGACATGTCGTTTATCGTATGAAGAAGTTTACAACATGTCGTTTGAATCGTAAAAATGCCATGCCGTTTGTTCAATGCTGTTCGTTCTCCTTCGACTGAAATAAATAACCTGCGTTTATTCAGGTTGAACTTCAATAGTCTAATGTAATAGAGAAGCCAAAAAGAAAGAAAGAAAGAAAGAGGGCAAAAACATTGCAGAAAGCAGCCGATATTCGTGTTGAAATTCTTTACTGTGGGATAATATGATATATACGAGTTATTAGTTTTGTTCACTCTTCTTAGTCGTATAAAAAATAACTGATTTTGGCTAAGTTATGTACTAATTGTTATATAAGCTAATTAAACATAAGAATAAGAATGTTTCTTCCTGACTTTTTTTTTTTTCCCTTTCGTTTTATTTGGATTTGGTGACAGAACGAGCCTTTCACTTTAGTTGGGCGTACATTAATTTTTTTTAATAAATTATCTTAATGGGGACATATAAGAAAATATATTTATTTTAATGGAACCATATATTATTTTAATAGATGCTTAAGTGTAAAATTTTAAAATTTTTAAAGGTAATATTTTTTTCAAAAAAAATTGAATGGGGCGCTAACCCTCACTAACTGTACTTAAATTTGACACTGATTTTATTTATATATTTTATTTAAAGTAACTCTTTTGTTTTTCCTTTGGACTTCAGTTATTTTATTCAAAGAGAAAGATTGAACTACAGATTCTTCTGTTTTGAGACCAAAAAAACAAAAAATTACTGGTCAGGAATGAAATAAGATGCTTTTAGTTTTACATAAATACATATATATTTTTTTGTTATTTTAAGCTGAGTATTCATGCCCATGTCTTTGTAATATCTTAGAGCCCGTTTGGTTCATGGATTAGAACCATGAGATTAGAACCATTTTCAATTTATGTGTGTTTTTTGTGAGAAAAAATACTATAGCGAACCATGAACTATGATTCGAATAAGAAAATGAATCATCCCACCAAACGGGCTCTTAGTATCAAAGCCAAATTAAGGAACTTCATTGCTTTGTGACGAAAAATTGATGGATTGCTGTTAGTAGTTAGGTGAAGTGGGCTTCACATGAAATAACGTTTACCTTTTTTAGTTGTTTGTCGTCTTTTTGCTTCTTTATTTTTATCCCTTTTTTTGTCGGAAGAAATTTGTTGCCTTCCATACCTCTATACCTCTCCTCTCTTCTTTGGCAACTATCATTTTAATTTGGGTGTTAGTTTTATGAAAGATCTACAAGATAGTTGTTGGAGCATCCAAGGATTATGTTGGAAACTATTGTGTGGATTGCACTTCAATTTTGTTCTCATACACTTAACCATGTTTTAAAGGAGTTGGTTTTGATTTTCATCTAACAAGTTTTTGACCTTTGAACAGTTGTCTATGTACTTTGATAGTTTGTATTTGTTTGCGGTGTGTAAACTTTGTTTGTTTGGTATGAGCAATTCAGGGGTCTTAGGTATCATACATGAATATGTATACAAGATTAGTTAATTCAAAAGGAAAATGGATCGGCAGAAAGATTGAAATTGGTTGCTAAAAAAAAAAAACTGTAAGATGTGGGTTTGATGTCGTTGAAACCATTGATAATGTTTGATTTCATAAAATCCCGGCCCGGTCTTAAAGTTGTGCTCTTGGTTTAGAGGACTGCTAGACCAAAATTCTTTAGGCTGTATCCATTCTGATTTAGAGGACGTTTAGTTTATATATTTAGAATCATTCTCATTTTACATGTATTTTTTGTGAGAAAAAACACTGTAAAAAATCATGAATTATGATTCAAAATCAGAGACGAATATAGAAAACAAACGTCTCCTTAAAAAGATAGACCATGTACCTTCCCAATGTATTTATTTTTAGTATGTTGTTGGATTTTTTTGTTTTTTTTAATTGTGAAGTTTGTATAGACTAGGGCATGAGTAGATATGTGCTTGTGGCTTATGGATATGCTTTTGGACCTCTATGGACTGCATAATTTTTTGGTTTCATTAGCCTCGTTCAGTTCGTTAATTTGAGTTTTTAATTCGAGCTGAGATGCGATTTTATGTGAGAGCTTTTAACTGTAGCAAAAAAAGTTAAATGTGACTTTTTATAAACGCTTTTAACTGTAGTAAAACTGAAATTAAAAATTTAAATAGAAAAAATGAACGAGACCTTTATAAAGCAAGTAGCTATTCTTCTTTGATCCTAAATATGTTTTATTTTGATACTACAACACAACATCTTTCATATTGCATGATTGCATCATATTTATTCTTTTTAATAGATTTGCTTGTTTTTCTAATATATTTTCTCTTCTTTCCTTTGTCCTCTTTGCATGAGTACTTGAAGCTTGCTTTTGTAATGAGCATTGCAAATGAAATAACACTATTTTTGTTATTCCAGGAAGTAAGAGAAGAAATTTGTGCTTTGATATATACTGTTGTCAGTAAGAAGTAAACTTCTTTATTTGAAGCGCGTTGTTTCAACTAGTTTGTTAATTAAAATGAAATAAAATCGTACTTGTGAGTGATGATATTAACTGAATATGGTATAAATAAAGGTAGTAATGATATTACCGTAACTCATGAATAAGCTAAAACGAATGCTAAAGACAGTTAAAGAAAATGTTAAACAGACAACTTATCATAAAATCTAACCTCAATCTAGATGTATAAATTGTTGATAAACTACTACATTCATTGTTTTTTCTTCATACTCTAGAGTAGAATTTTCACTTAAAAAGTGTTTAAACGAACGGATGCCGCTTTTAATAATATTATGTTAAGTTCTCTCTCCCACACTTTTTTTGTTTGCTCTCAAAGTCTCATCTTCACCTTTTAACATCTTGCCTAGTTTCCTTTATGGCCTGATTGTTGGAAAGACTTAAGTCTCGTTCAGTTCGTCGATTTAAAATTTTTAATTTGAATTGAGATATAATTTTATATAAAATTTTTTTAATTATAATAAAAAATTAAATTTAACTTTTTATGAAAATTTTTAATTATTATAAAACTAAAATTAAAAACTCAAATTAATAAAATAAACGATCTTAGGTCTCGTTTACTTTGCAGATTCGAGTTTTCAATTTAAGTTAAGATGTGACATTTTCTAAGAGTTTTTCACTGTAGCAGAAAAAAGTTAAATGTGATATTTTCTGATAATTTTTTACAATAAAAATTTAAAATTAAAAACTTAAATCGGTAAAATTAACGACACATTAATTTTCTTTTCCACATTCATATCATCACCCTTAATTAACTAATGGGCCATAGTTAGGGCTCTTATATCCTCCTCCTAACAAAGCATTTGCTTGTGCCGTTCTGTTCTCTGCAGTAGTTGGCTGGGTAGGGAGAGATGGAGGAAGCGGGAGAGAAGATGCTGATATTCAGGGACATAAGGCGGTATTTCTGCGATTACTCTGGCATCTGCAGGTCCAAGAAACCTCTCATCGCCTCTCACATCCTCACCAATCATAAGGTTTCTGCTTTCTCCTTCTCAGCCCTTTAATCAATTGCTATGAAGTTGTAAAAGTTTCTTTAAATTTCATTCTCATAATTTACGAGTAATATGTTTTTGATTCCATGCAAAAATGAATTTGCAGAGAATTTAGCGATTAGATCGATTTCGTCTGCATAAATACTAAATATTGATGAGCGATATATATTGGAAACCTAATTAATGCAAAAATTCGTTTTTCTATTCCAATAAAATAGGAGTTCTTATGTACGTGTGTGTTTTCAATTTTAATATTATTTTCAATGTTCAAAATGTATTTTTGCATTTTTTTTTTCTTCTGCGAATTCTTTTTTTTTTCCTTTGTCGTTCAGGATGAAATGGAGAAGAGGGCCGAGACAGAAGAGACAAAAGGTCTAAAACAAACAAATACTCGCAAAAAATGCGGTGCCAGCTTCAAGAAACCTGCATATTTGAAGCAACACATGCAAAGCCATTCCCATGAGGTAACTTGTTTATACCATTGAACATATTGAAGTATTTCAATATGGTAATTCATCACTTGCAACAACAAGTCTGTACTTTTGACTCGGTTTCTTTTCTTTTTTTTTTTCCCCGAGTTTCTTTCCACTTGCAACAAGTCTGTTTTTCTTAGTTGGTTTTGTGGTTTTTTTTTTTTTTTTTTTTGTATTTATCCTTATAAGTTATAGGTCTAGAATTGACATGCTAAACAGATGTATAATGGAGAACTACCTTTCGTGATTTATATAACCTCTTCAATGATTTCCCCTATTTCCTATGAAGTTGGGTGTGGAAAAGTGTTTAAGTTTGCATCAAAGGATTCCCATGGTAAGTTTTTTTGGTCTTCCTCTTCCAAGCTTTCTGGTAGCTCATCATGACCTTAATGTTAATCTCTTTGATTTCTTTGAATGGAATATATACTGATCACTTTCAATGTTTTGTTTCATGTTCGTTTTAGAGGGAAATGTTGCTTCCCAGTTTAGCAATGTATATATTACAGTTCAAAGATCTGATCAGTTACCTTTCTGTTGCAGTTAAGTTGAACACAGTCGAGACAATATGTGCGGAACCAGGTTGTATGAAAACATTCACCAACACACAATGTCTCAAGGCGCATATTCAATCATACCACCAGCATATCACCTGCGAAATATGTGGGACCAAGCAGCTCTAAAAGAACATTGAAAGACACCTCCGGATGAAGAAAAAAGTTCGCCAGAGAGCATTAAATGCAACTTTAAGGGTTGTGATCACACGTTCTCAACTGTAAGTTCCATGCCTCAACACTAGAGAGAGTTTATGTTTTGAGCTCTTTTGAGTTGAGAATTCACGCCCATGATAAATGATGTTTCTTCTGTTGATAATTTGCACCTGATGTTGGATGTACCTTTTTTTAATAACTTGTCTTTTTGCAGAAATCGAATCTCAATCAACATGTGAAGGCTGCATACCTGAAACAGAAACCTTTTGCCTGTGGCTTTGCCGGTTGCAGCATGAGATTTGCGTACAAGCTTGTGAGAGATAGCCATGAGAAGACCGAATGCCATGTTTACACCCATGTGAGTTTTGTGGTCATAATCAATCAACATTATCTCGTACATTAGGGATAAAGCAATTTTCTCAACGGGCTTTGTTTTCTTTTAGAGGGATTTTGAAGAGTCTGATGAGCAGTTCCGTTCACGGCCAAGGGGTGGGCGGAAAAGGAAGTATCCAAATGTAGAGACGCTGATAAGGAAAAGGGTCACCCCACAATCAATCGGATGGCATTTCTGAGTATTTTTCCTTGTTCCTTTCACAGGAGCGGCAGAGCTGAGATATAATTAGTAATAACACTTCAACCTAGTACTGGTAGATAGTAGTTGTCCGTAGGTGGTTTTTGGTGTTCATATAAAGAGACATCATATAATATGTATAGCCTCTTATTATTTGGTTGCATTGAGTGTTAACTGGATCTATGGGTCATGTAATACCTGTCTCATTGGGGCCAAAAATATTTCCCACTACGTATATCTAGTTTCTTGACTACCGATGGTGCTCAGTAATTAATCTTGGCTAATCTTGATTTTTGTCAATGTGTTTTGAGTTTTGTACTCCTTTTCCTTTAGATGTTTTGTCTTTTGGTTGTTCGGTCTTATGAATAAGCCTATCTTTGAGGCTGAATGGAGCTGAATGTAATTTGCTATTTTACGTACATGGACACTTCTTTTTCTTTTTCTTCTTCTTTTTCTCCTCTCTCCCTCTTTGCTAGTCTATGCGCTTGAACACTGTTGAGTTTAAACTGTTTACAGCTATCAATCTCGTGGTATTGGGTTGCATGGCTTGTTTTTGTCTGCATCTCCACCACATTACACGCATTGCAAAATTTAAATAATAAAGTTGAGATATAGTAAACTTTTTGAAATATTACAAAAATAGTAAAACTTGGTATCATTATGATAATGATTATGTTACTATCATGCGTGTAAATTTTTGTTATTTTTGTATTTGTGTTACTTTTGAAAATTGTGTTAATTTTAAGTTATAAAATTTTACCATGTTGTGTAATTATCTCTACTATAACAATTCCCTGATTCCATAATTTCTCTTGTCGGACTTGGTGACAACTAACTAGCTCTACGACGGGCGCACGCTCTCATCAAGACGTTTGGTTCATGAATTAAAATAATGAGATTAAAATTATTTTTGATTTACGTGTATTTTTTGTGAGAAAAAACACTCTAGCGAACCATGAACTATGATTCGAATCGAAGTACGAATCTTCTAACCAAACAACCCCTAAAATCTCACTCCCTAGGTAGTCAAATTTAAGGAATTTTTAAGACCTGTTTATTTCATTAGTTTAACTCAATTTAACTCGGCCTGAAAGTAAACACAATTTGAGTTAGTGTTTGATAAGTATTCAGTCCGAATTATATTTCCTATCGAACTTAGTGACATTTCTTCTATTTATTTACAATGACATTATTAAATACTTCTTCACCAATAAATTTAATAGGAAAGGTCTTAAATTCATGATAGTTTGGTGAAATTTTCTAATTAAAATTTGCCATAAACATCCTTTCAAAAAAAAAAAAAAAAAAAAAAAGACCAGATACAAAAATCTCTCCCCCAATTCTTAAGTTGAAGAGGGAACTTCGAGTTACAAGTCAGGGTCAAGCATTCCAAAGATCTAACAAAAGCCATTAAGAACAAATAAAAGAAAGTGACTAAAGACACTAGACTGTCAAGGCTTGCTGCTGAGCATGCCAAGCGACCACATCTCTGTATGCCAAGTTGCCCCCAAAAATGTCCAAAGCGCTTCCCACGGTAACATCCACGCGTCCCATTCCCGCCTCTTTTATCCTCTCTAAATCAGCCATTACAGTGACCCCACCAGCATAAGTCACAGGAATCTGGCACACCAAAATCCACAGCATGAAGTATGGCCCCTTTGATTCATGGGTTCAAGTCAATATTTTTGATTTAAAATTCAAATTTTGTGAGAGAAACATTGGCGGGAACTTTATTGATTCAAATTTTATTGAGAAAAAAACACTGTAACAAGATCATAATAATAGGTTTAAGTACAAGAACTAAATGGGCCCTTAGTATTTGATTCAAACATACTCATAGCATGACGGAACAACTTTAAAGTGCCCAAATTATGATTTGTATAATATGCATTCATGTCGCTTGAATCTTGACATGCTATAAGAACTATTTAAGTGACGGTAAAAGTGGCAGTGCCATAGTTTGTGTGCATCAACTACATTGATTGAAGGATGTTACGAGGAAAAAAAAATCTGTTAAAAACCAGTCACTTGGAACCATAAGCATCATTGTGTTATAGTATGTTGCTCACCGGTGAGTGCTTTCCAAGCAATGCTACAAGCTCTTCATCAATGCCCAACCTGGGAAAAGAAAAAAAAAACGAATTTAAATGTAATTGAAGAAAAACACACTATTTTATTTCTTTCTTCATTTTCTTCCTTTCTATTATAAATATTTTCCCATTTTTTTCTAAATATTTTCTCTTTTGGTTGAGAAGGTACCATACCAAAAACAAGCACAGTCCAAACCTCCTATAGCACAGTCTAAATCCTATTAGCGCACGAATTTCGTACCTTGAGATTTCACTCTTTCAAATTCTTTAAATATATATTCATTTTGTCTTATAACTGAGATTCAGTGGGATAACACCACACGAGAACTGTACGGAATCGGATAAGCAGGAGCAATAGCACAGACCAAGGAGAACTTATTGGTAAGACAAAGTGAAGTACAAGCATCCTATAGTCATGATTTTTAAAATTTCTGAATTCAACCAACGTTCAAGAAAAATAATCCTATGAAGGATTTTAGTACTAAAATGAGATAAACGAATTGCCGGCACGAATATAAAACTTACTTTTTCCCTTCAACATCAACACCGTGGACCAGAAACTCATCCGCATAGTTGGCAAGAAAATCCAATACTTTATCATCTAAATACACATCGCTGAACTTCTGCCATCTATCAGTGACAATTGCATACCTACCTTCCTGCACATCAAAGCCAACAGATACATGATCAAGGAGTTAGTTGAAAACATATAACTTTCAAGATTGGTGAATGCATGGAAGGGAGGCAAGAGCACCATAAGCTCGTCAGAGACGTCCAAAAACTCTGCTTAGCGGCAAAAGAGGTGGGAAAGAAAAGGTACAAATATGTCTAGGAACTATGGCTGATGGAAATTCCAATTAAAACCTCATTAGGAACGTAAAAACTATATGCATAAGTGAATTAATCACATACCTTCTTTCTGCAGCTAAGGTCTAAGACAAGTCTTTCTTTTCCAACAACACGAACAAGATCCTTAAGCCTCTCAAGGTCCATTTTTCCATCGTTGAATACATACTACAAGCAAAACAAAATTAGAGAATATTCACGATAGAGAAATCGTTTATTCAAAAGAATTACAGACAATTAACTGCCATATGCCATCATAACGATAATCCTATGTCCTACATCAGACCATTAACTAACATGTGGAGAAAGAATTAAATGCTTGCATAGAGGGAAGCTTAGAAAGAAAAATGAAACATACTGATGTTACAATCACATGGCTAGCTCCTTCGTCTATATAACTCAAAGCATTATCGGAATTGATTCCACCTCCAACTTGCAAACCGCCTAGAAGTCGTCCTCGCAGTAATTTCAGCAGAGGAAAAATCTGTAAGTTGTTAAACATATATCAACATATATTAAAGGCACTCAACTGAATTAAAAGTACGTGAAATTAAAACAAAAATCTGGTGGGTTTCTAAAAAAGTTGCTATGTAAAATTTCATGAACCTGCTCACATAAGGAACGTGATTATATTTTCATCCCTAACACATTTGACATGCCTCGATTCCAAAACAAATTAACCAAATAGAATACTTGTCTGTTGAAGAGAAAAATAGACAGCTTTATAATGCTAGTACTTCCCAAGCCAAAGTACATTACGCGTAATCAAAAAGAGAACATATGTACTGTGCCGTGCACTAGAACCGAAGATATCAAACTGTTTTCAAGGCAGCAAGAAATTGTAGGCATGAGAATTCATTAGTATGAAAAGGGAAAATCAAAAACCAGAAAATTAACACCACTTTTTAAATTACCAAATTCAGTTGCATCATACTCCAAACATCATATGATAATCAATCAATTTGACTTCAAGCTAATAAAATTACTAGAGGACTAATTCATAGACTGTGATTTTGAAAATGGACTTTGTATCAAATGAAAATCAGAAAAATTTTCAGGAAAGAAAGCAGATAAAATATCATATTCAACGAACTTAATTGATACCGCATAAATAAAAGGCAGCTATAAACCTACCAGGATAGGCATGTAATGCTTCGATGGCTGCAGCATTGCTCAATGGATCTGCTCCAAGCATGATGACATGACCACCTGTAAGTCCATCTTCTTTGTACAAACTTGCATACTCTCCAGCTGACTTGTCAGATTCAAAATTGGTGACAAGACTCGACTCGTCATCCTTTGAATCCTGAAGGGTTGACCCCACAATCTGTTTCACTTTTCCCTGGAAAGAATCAATTGTTTAAACATAAAACAACCTAACAAATTTGAAAACTTACACTTTACTTTAGTGCCAATCCTTACAAAATAACGTTTTGCAAGAATAACAAGTAAATCAAAATCAAAGATTGTATAAGCCTATAATCAAACCCAAACAAAGCACCATTGCAAGAATTAAACTTAAATCAAAATTGTTTCAGCAAATATAACTTTCACAACCACAACATAAACCCAAAAAAAATAAATCACCTTTTTTTCTCCTATAATATAAAACAGGCAAAAGCTCAGACCTTTATTGTACAAACAAAATCTGGAGAACTTAAACGTAACTTTTGCAGTAAGAGAAATGTGAAAATGCAAATCAAGCCCTGGAAACGATTTTTTTAAAAAAAAAATCTTTAAATACCTTGTGTATATCAATGCAGGGTCGGAAACTAACCGCACATTGAATCGAGAGCCGCTTGAATCCTAAACACAAAAAAAAAAAAAAAAAAAAAAAAAAACACAAACAAAAACAAACTTTTTCAGAGAAAAACAATCAATAAGAAAGCTCCCAAAAAAAAAGATCGAAACGAAAATGGAAAGCGAAGCTCACTGGAAGTGAGAGAAGGCGAAGAAGCTGTGACGAACTTAGGCTTGTTTAGGCCGTGAATTGAAGAAGAAAGAGCTGTGTCGAAATTGATGAATTTCAAGGATGAGGATAAATCTAGGGTTTGAAGCTTCATTGTTGAGCTCAGATTTCAGAGAGTCTTGTCTTAGTCTGGCTTTGTGGTTGTACAGACTACAGAGAGGTGTTTTGGAGCCGCTGCTAAAATTGCGGTTTTAGCTTAGAAGAAGAACTGTAGAAGAGTAGAAGCTGTTGTTTATGTTTAAACCATTTCATAATAATAATAATAATAATAATTAAAAAAAAAAGCATTTTCAATGTTGAACTTCAGGTGCACGTGCACAGGGAGTAGTTTTACCGTTAAGTTTTACTCGTGTTATTATTAAAAGTATATAAAATCTGATTATAAAACCATGTAAAAAAATAAAAAAATAAAATTTTAGATAAAGAGAAAAAAATATTAAAATAAATAAATAAATAAATTTAGAGTAAAAAGGTAAAAAAAATAAAATTTTAGAGTAAAAATAAAAAATAAAAAGGTAAAGAAAAATAAATTTTTAAGGTAAAAGAAATTAAGATGAAAAAATAAAATTTCAAGAGAAAAATAAAAAAATAAAAAAAATAAAAATGAAGAAATAAATAAATTTTAAGGTAAAATAAATCAAAATAAAAAAGTTAAAAAAAGACTAAAATAAAAAGATAAATAAGTTTTAAACAAAAAGAATCAAAATAAAAAATTTTTAAAAAAGAGATAAAAAGACTAAAATTAAGAAATAAATAAATTTTAATGTAAAAAGAACTAAAAAATAAAATAAAATAAAAAGTAAAAAAATGATCAAAATTAAGAAATAAATAAATTTTAAAGTAAAAAAAAAAGAAGAGAGAGAGATTGAATATTGAAAATTTTAATGTGAAGAATACTGAAAGTGTTGAAAAATTAATTCAAGCTTAAAATGACAATTTCTACGGTTAGAGTGTTAAGAAGCATTGTTCAATTTAAAAAAAATAGTATGTTAATATATCGGCAGGTTAAATTTTTTTAATTATTAAAGTTGTATAAAGTTATATAAAAATTAAAAAATACATAAATTTAATTATTAAAAAAATTTGACCCATGACAATTTCTTTAAAAAAAAAAAAAGCAAAAACAAAACGTATTATGTATTGTTCTTTTCTTGTCGTTCGGGCCAAGAGAGTTTTAAAGCCTCGTTTACTTCGTAGATTTGAGTTTTTAATTCGAGCTGAGATGTGATATTTTTTAAGAGCTTTTCACTGTAGCGAAAAAAATTAATGTGATATTTTTTAAGAACTTTTTACTGTAAAAACTTAAAACTGAAAACTTAAATCGGTCAAATGAACGAGACAAAAATTTCTCGTCGTTTTACAAATTTTGTCACTTGGGGGTCAAAGTTACATTAACAACATTGCTCCGGGGCATTCTTAAAAGTGATCCAAAATCATCATACTATACTACCAGTGGGGCAAAATAGTAAATGTACCAACGTCATCCTCACCGGTCACCTTGACCAAGCTCAGAAGAAAAATAAACAAAGAAAAATCTCAAGCTTCAATCTTCAGCCACTCGCCTGTCATATATTAATTTCAAATTATTCTCTCTGAAAAAAAATCTCTTCTTTCAATTTCCATTGCCAAAACCTAAAAAAAAATAGTCTCTCCTTTCAATTTCCATGGCCAAAACCTAAAAAAAAAAAAAAAAAATCGCAGTTTATTTATGGCTTCCATATCCACATGCTTCACACTTCCACCCAAGCCCCGCCTCTGTCTAAAGCCCTCGATTTTCCCAAACCTCCGCAAAAATTTCCCTGCCTACCAAACGCCGACTTTTCTCCCTGGAAATCCGGCGAAATGCCGGGGGCCGAGGGTTCTGGCGCCGGCGGTGAGAGCCGGCATCGACTTGCCGAGCGGAATCCGGCCCGGAGGCGCCGTGGAGAGCGACAAGCTGCCGAGCGACGTGAGGAAGCGAGCTATGGAGGCCGTGGACGCCTGTGGTGGGAGGGTCACCATTGGCGACGTGGCGAGCAGAGCTGGGCTCAAGCTGAACGAAGCTCAGAGAGCTCTGCAGGCTCTCGCTGCCGATACTAATGGATTTTTAGAGGTAATTTGTTGTCTTCATATAACTATAGACTTAAAAATTGTGAAAAATTTAGTGTGTTTTCGGAAAATTTTAGTGGGATTTGAAGCTTAATTTAGCTGTTTTATAAGGTTTCTATTAGTATGATCTTCATTTCCATTACTTAAATTGTAAAAATGCAATTGTTCATGTATCTTTGTATTTATAGTTTTCGGTATATGTTGTTTGGATTTATACTAAATGGATTTTTGGAGGTAATTTGTTATCTTCATAATTTCTATGAATTATAGACGTCGAAAGTGTGATGAATTTAGTTGGATTTTAAGCTTAGTTTTGCTATTGAATAAAGTTTCTGTTTATTCTAGTGTGCTCTTTGAAGTTTTGATTTTGCCGACGCATTTTTTTTTTTTTTTTTTTCCCCAATATGGTTTCAACAGGTGTTTTACATTTCCAATACTTTAATGTATTGTTGGTAATTGAAAATCAGGTATGTTTATGAGCATAGTTTGTCGTATATCATATTATTAGGACTTGTGTATTTTAGAAAATTTAGTGGGATTTGAGGCATAATTTAGCTATTTTATAAAGTTTCTATTTTGAAGTTTTTGATTTTACCACTGCAAATATTTTCAAGATGGTCTCAACAGGTCTTTTTCATTTGTTAGACTTGAAAGTCTTAAGTAAATGTAATGTGATTTGGGTATTTCTTCGTGTATGTTTTATATGAACATAATTTGTGGTATGTATTGCTGGGTTTGGTGTGTTTGGAATAGGAATTGAAGCTGAATTTAGCTCTTTCGTGAGTTTCTCTTAATGGGTCTTTTTTTGAATTTTTTATTTCCGGAGTGCAAATGTCTTTTCTTTTTTCTTTTTTTTTTCTTTTTTTTTTTTTTCTTTTTTCAAGATGGTCTCAACAGGTCTTCACATATCCAATACTTAACATTGTACATGTAATTGTAATGTGCTGTGGGTAATTGAATATCAGGTATGTTTATGAGCACCGTTTTTCGTATATGTTACTGGGAATTAGATTTAGTGTGTTTGGAAAAGTTTAGGGAATCAAAGCTTAATTGAGCTCTCTTATGAAGTGTCTCGTAGTGGGCTTATTTAAACTTCAAGATGGTCTCAATTCGTGTACGTTTATGTCCATAGTTTGTGGTATATGTTATTAATACTTTGTGTGTTTGGAAAATTTTATTGGTAGTTGAAGCTTTGTTTTTAGCTTTTTGTGAAGTTTCTCATAGTGGGATCTTTAAATTTGTTATTTTGTGAGTACAAATGTCTTCAAGATGGTCTTAACAGGTGTCTGACGAAGGTGATGTTCTCTATGTTTTCCCTAAAGATTACCGTGCAAAGCTCGCAACCAAATCATTAAGAATAAAGCTTGAACCTTTTTTTGAAAAGGGGAAGGTACTTTATATGTTAATCCTTGCCTAATGATTTGCCTATGCCCTGTAACTTTATGTTGGTTAGTAATATGATGACCATACTGTTTGACAGGCTGCATTCGAGTATTTAATAAGGGTTTCATTTGGGACTGCTCTAATTGCTTCCATCGTTCTTGTTTATACCACAATCATTGCCATTGTTTCTAGTAGGAGGTATTTTCCAAACTTGACGCAAATTCTTTTAATTTGTCAAATTTTTAGTCATATTGATATTCATTATACTAGTATTATTTGCCTCTTTTTGTTAACATTAGCAAGGCATTGATGATGGAATTTTGGTTACAGTGATGAGGATAATCGGGGACGACGAGGAAGGTCATATGATACGGGATTTACTTTTTACTTCAGCCCGACTGACCTTTTTTGGTAATGTCTTCTATACTTGGGAAATTAAAATGGCATTTTATCCAAATTCTCTGAACATATTATGTATGTCCAGTCATGCAAATGCTTTATTGGCCTTTCTTCTTCAACATGTACGATCTCAAGTTTTCACCAATTGAAACCTAGAATTTGACAGAAACTCTGGCTAATTTGTTTCCTATATTGCTTTATGTAAGGTACTGGGATCCATATTACTACAGGAGGCGACGGGTAAAAACAGATGATGACAAGATGAACTTCATTGAATCTGTATGTGACAAATGAATATTACTTTACTTTTCTAAATGGCAGTTCCCCTCTTTTGGAGGAAAATTATTATTATTATTATTATTATTAGTATTATTATTATTATAATTATTATTATTATCATTGAATAAAAGGTATGTTGATTGTTGACTTTATTAATCATGCATTTCAGACTTTCTCATTTGTATTTGGGGATGGTGATCCAAATCAAGGAATTGAAGAAGAGAGATGGAAGTTGGTAATACTTGAGCACTGAGTTCAGTGGTCCGTTGCTTGTAACATTTAATTTAAACTATATTCGTTGTATATATCTGCTTTTAGGGTGTTAGTTTTTTCATGCCTTCTCTGTCTCGAAGTTGATAACGGGTTGTTACTTGGAATAAATTCCTATTTCTTCCATCATAAAATTTTAATGGATTTTCCATTTGTCGCCGAATATGCAGATTGGCCAATACATATCATCAAATGGTGGTGTCGTCACAGCTGAGGAACTTGCTCCATATCTTGATGTAGAAACTTCAGGGGCGTCCACTGTAGGTTCTACATTTGATCTGATCTATACATTTTCATTAGTCCCTCCTTTTTTCCCTTAGTTTCCTCTCAAGTATGGTAGAAATATTTTTTCCCGTTTTCACATATAATTTGGTACGGACGCAGTTCACTGTGGGAGGTCTTATCAACATCCTCCCTTCCCAATTCGCAGTCACATGAAAAAGTTAACTATGAATCGCAACCATAATTAACAGAAAGGCTAGATTCGCTCATCTCTTTCATCATTCGCTCATCTTTCATCAGATTTTTTACCCTTTTGAAGTTTAAAAAATTGCTGCCAGCACTTTTTACTTTAGTCTCTTTTATTTATGGAATTCTGAAGAATTTCTTATCACTGTATCCATGCTGGTTCTTTATACATTTTGTTGTACTGCTTGAAATCATCTCCTTATGCTGGTTACAGGATGATGAATCATATATCCTACCTGTTCTTTTACGGTTTGATGGTCAGCCCGAAATTGATGAAGAGGTATAGTTCAAAAGTTATGAAAACATTGCATTTGCCAATATTTATGTTGTGTTGCGTTGAGACAGATGCCATTGATGTAATTCTCTTGTGTTGTGGTGTGTGGCAAAAGAGAGAGAGAACATTTTGACGCACATCTTTGCTTTTTTATGCAGGGAAATATTCTGTATCGGTTTCCATCTCTCCAACGCACAGCTTCTTCTCCAAGGAGTGGAAGAAAGGAATATGTAGGGAGAAGATGGGCTGATTGGGTTGGAGGAGTTGAGAAATTTCTCAAGGAGAAGAAATTGCAATTCAGGTTCCTTATTCTATTTGCTTTTTTCTAATAATTATGTGTTCAAATCATTTATATATAACTTGATGCATTTTTTTTTTTTTTTTTGCAGTAAAACTAGCACTTCTGAAAGAGCAATGGTCATTGGACTGGGTGGTCTTAATCTATTCGGGGTTATAGTTCTTGGAACCATGTTAAAGTAAGTTTTACATTAAATTAGTTGCTATTTAGCTGTCTTTACAATTACAACATGGCTCTAATACCTTCTGCGTCCTTTTTTTTTTCTTTTGTTTGAAGGGAAATGGCAATTCCACCAAGTGGCTTCATTAAATTTGTATCAGACATATTTCCTCTACTTCAGGTCCGCTTCAATAATCTGCCTTAGAAAACAGAAAATTTCCTCTCTGTGATTCATTATTTCCTTTTTCTTCAACATTGTAAACATTATTCTTTCTCTGTTTGATTTGATTGAAGAGAAAAGTATTTGGTTTGCCATGGTTTTGTTCAGCCCTATTATTTACGTCATTAAATAGTTGAGTGTCATTGTGACTTTTTGTTTTCTCTTTATTAATTGATTGAATGTCAATTGTTTATTTTTGAGTGAAGTGCATAAATTATATTTTTTACCATCTTGAGTGGTGTTTTTGATTTTTTTTCCCTTGATTAAAACGTAGGTTCTCAGACTCGTGACATCAAATCTCCAAATTTTTTTATCACTATGTTTGATTCATTTTATTGCAGATTTATGCTGGTTCTTTCTTTGCAATTCCTTTGTTCCGGTGGTATTTCTTGCGGAAGAGGAATACTAAAATAGAAAAGAGAAACCGAGCAAGAGAACAACGTGCTCGAGCACTTGAACTTCCAGATATCTCCCTAAGGCGAAAGGTGCGCATATTTGCTATCTCCATAACTTTTTTCCTTCCATTGTTACCCAAGTGCTTTCTCAAACTTTGTGTTAGGTACCTAGCTCAAAGAATCAGCCAAACACCAGACCATTCTCACTCACACAGCAAAAACAACAAGCAGATGAGAGTAATCAGGGGAATTTTATTATTCAATAAACTAAAACACCGAATTACACTGAACAAAAGAAAGATGGATAGATCGGAGATTTTGAGCTCTCCTGCACTCCTGGCCGTTTTCCGGCGTCACACACACTCAGAAGAAGATGAAAATGCTAGCTACCCAACCTACTGTCCCTTGCTGCATACAAATTACTCCCTGATTAGCCCTCTTGCCACGCCAGCCCATCCTAGCCACTTTCTATATTTTCCCTTAGGCCCTTAACTCTATGTTTTCTACCCTTTTTGCCTCTCCTAGTGTAAACTTGCTTTAGTAGGAGTCTAACAGTACCCCCCCTCCTTCAAGAACAACCTTGTCCCCAAGGTTGAAGTCGGGGAATTGTTGGTGGAGGTGGCCAGGGGTTCCCAAGTTGCCTCCCATTCAGGCAGTCCTTCCCATTGGACGAGCAAGTCCAAGTCATGTGGCCCTCCCTCTCGAGCCCAACGTGCGCGTAAGATGGCCGCGGGGCGGACCAGAAGCTCGAGCTCCTTTGAAAGATGTGGCGGCAAGGGGTGAGCAGCTAGAGTCTCCCTTGAAGGCTTTGAGTTGGGAAATGTGGAACACCGGGTGTATGTGAGCAGCCTCCGGAAGCGAGAGACGGTAAGTGACGTTGCCAATCTTCTCAGCGACCTCAAAGGGACCATAGTAGCGAGGTGCTAACTTCTCGTTGAGCTTCTTGGCCAAGGATTTTAGCCGGTAGGACCTAAGCTTGAGAAGAACAAGGTCGCCCGGTGCAAAGTGTACATCGCAGCGGTGAGCATTTGCAAACTTTTTCATGGTTTGTTGTGCCCTCTCCAATTGCTCCTTGAGCTCATCCAACATGGAGTTACGAAGTTGCATCTGCTTGTCTACTTCAACATCCAAGGAAGGAGTATCTTGGAACCGGTATAACACCGGGGGGTCCCAGCCATAGACGATGTGAAAAGGGGTATACTTAGTGGAAGCATTGTATGTGGTATTGAACCAATACTCCGCCCACGGAAGGAACTTCAGCCCCAATTTCGGTTTCGCGCAAGCAAAGCACCTCATATAAGTCTCCAGACAACGGTTCACCACCTCAGTCTGGCCATCGGATTTGGGGTGATAGGTGGAGCTAGTGTGCAACTTGGTCCCTTAGAGCTTGAATAGCTCCTGCCAAAATGTACTCATGAATAAGGGGTCACGGTCACTAACAATCGATTGAGGAACCCCATGAAGCCGCACAATCTCTCGGACGAATAATTTGGCCACCGATTTTGCTGAGGGTGTGCGAGGGCACAGAAATGGGCATACTTGGATAATCTATCAACCACTACAAAAATAGTATCTCAGCCCTCTGACTTAGGTAGCCCGTTGATGAAGTCCATCGAAATGTCCTCCCAAATTTGGTTTGGGATCGGAAGCGGTTGCAAGAGCACCGCGGGAGACAACGCTTCACTCTTGGCACTTTGGCACGTCACACATCGGGCCACATAATCGCGAATCTCCTCCTTCATTCCCGGCCAAAAGAGGTTACTTGCCACCTTTTTGTAAGTGTGGAAATACCCCAAATGGCACCACCGAATCATGGAACTCATACAGTAAACGAGGGATCCAAGGGGATGATTTTGGCAACACTACCCTATCCTTGTAGAGCAATAGCCCTTCCTTCAAACTAAACCCCTAGCGCACCATTTCCCCTCTTTGCAACTTGGCGATCACCCCCGAGCACCACTCATCCACCCGCTACCCCTGCGTCACATCCGCCAAATCCACCAAATGGAGCACGGAAAGAGCTGCTAGGTCCGTGGTTTGCTCTTCTCCCCGCCTTGATAATGCATCTGCCACCCTATTGGTTGCCCCTGGTTTAAATTAGACCTCAAAATCATAGCCCAAAAGCTTCGTAACCCAACGTAATTGTTCCGATGGGAGCATCCTTTGATCCATGAGGAATTGAAGATTTTGTTGGTCAGAACGAACCACAAAGTGGCGTCCCAACAAGTAATGGCGCCACTTTTGGATGGCAAATACCACTGCCATCAACTCTTGCTCATATACCGATTTCACCCGGCTTGTCTCGGCGAGGGCCTTACTAAAGAAAGCAATTGGTCTGCCTTCTTGCAGGAGGATTGCCCCAAGACCAGCCCCCGACACGTCCGTTTCCACTATAAATGGCTTGGTGAAATCGGGCATAGCCAATACTGGAAGGGTAGTCATAGCCCCCTTAAGGACCACAAAGACTTGCGCCGCCGCTTCTCCCCATTCAAAGCCTCCTTTCTTGAGCAAATTGGTAAGAGGACGTGCCATCTCTCCATACCCCCTCACAAAACGCCGATAATACCTGGTGAGGCCCAAGAATCCGTGCACATCATGCACATTCCGTGGTGTTGGCCAAGTAGTAATGGCCGTGACTTTGGAAGGGTACGCCGCCACCTCTTCTCCTGAAATTATGTGGCCGAGATACTCTACACTTGACCGGCCAAAAATACACTTCTTCTTGTTAGCATATAGCTTTTCTCTCCCCAAAATCTCCAACACCTTAGTCAAATGCTCTCTATGCTCCTCCAAGCTTTTGCTATATACCAAAGTATCATCAAAGAACACAAGGACAAATTAGCGAAGGTATGTTCGAAATACCGCCTTAGGTGTAATAGGACTCCTAGTTACTGCGCGCGATCGTATACTGAGGTGCTCCCTGGCGGTTGTTGGAATGATGTGAACCGGGCCGGGCCTCGATTCAGATAGATGAAGGGCCAAAAAGTAAAAATAGGGGGTTAAAAATTCCCCATCTCATTGGGGGCGGAAAACGAATCGACATCTCGATGTGATACAGCCTTTTCTTTTTTTGTTGGGAAAGAACGGCGAAGTCCATCCGAACCGTCCAATGAAGAATAAGAGGAGGGCAAAGCGCCAATGGCACGTGAAGTGCATGCGGAACGGGCACAGAGAAAATCAAGTCATTAATGCTTGGAATGTCACCGGGGCGCTGGTGAGGCCGAATGGCATCACTAGGAACTTATAATGGCCCTCGTGTGTCCGAAAGGCCGTCTTCTCCACATCACTCTCGAGGACCCGAATTTAATGGTACCCCCGCCCTCAAATCCAACTTCGAGAATACATGTGCTCCATGGAGCTCATCCAGTAGCTCCTCGATCACCGGAATGGGGAACTTATCCGGGACCGTTACTTGGTTCAAGGCCTGATAATCCATGCAAAACCGCCAACTACCGTCTTTATTTTTCACCAAGAGCACCAGACTCGAATAAGGGCTACAACTAGGCCGAATTATCCCCAAAGCTAGCATATCCGACACCAAACGCTCAATTTCCCTTTTTGAAAATGTGGATAGTGATAGGGTCGGACGTTAGGAGGGTCCGCCCCATCCTTCAATACGATATGGTGATCCCAGGCTCTCTTAGGGGGCAGCCCCTTGACCTCCTCAAAAACTCCCCCAAATATCGCCAACACTCCTTGTAGCTCCTTGGGAATTGCTTCGGCAGCCCCTTCCTTGCCATCTCCCACCACCTCACAAACCTCTAGTAATACTCCTACTCGGTGAGGCCCGAGAGATCGAGCCATCGAACGTAAGCTTGCCGGCGTGTAGCATAAAGAGGGGTCTCCTGTCCAACTCACCCACTCTTTTCCCTCCTTAAACTTCATAGTGAATCGGGACCAATCCGCTCTCACCTCTCCCAATCTACGCAACCACGTCACTCTCAACACCACATCTGCACTTCCCAACTCAAATGGGAAAAAATCCTCCACCACCTTGTAACCTTGAATCATCAACTCTACTCCCCGGCAAACACCTTGTTGTTTGATACACGTTCCGTTCTCCACTTGCACTCCACACCTAACCGAGGAATCACAAGGCAGCCCCAATTCCTTGACTACCAAATTCGATACAAAGCTGTGGGAGCTCCGCTATCCACTAACACGGCCACCTCCCCCGAACCTATCCGTCCTTTGACTTTCATGGTTTTCACAGAGAGAGAGAAATCTACCTTCTTTACCGTTGAGTCTTCATCGGAACCCTCCTCCTTGACTTCCCCTTCTATTTCTGAATCATCTTCGGTTGCCAACAAAATTTGGAGTTACTTGTTCTTGCAATGGTGCCCGGGGCTAAACTTACATTTATAAAGCAAAGCCCACGAGCGCGACATTGTTGCATCTCCTCCTCCGACAGCTGGCGGTATCCCCCTGCACCACCACCTGACGGAATAGAAGCCCCCGACGGGGAAGCTTGTCCCCTTCCAACGTCCCCCCCATTTTGGCTGGTGTTGGATCGAAGGGAGCTCCCCGGAAACGAAGGTCGGCCGGTGGTATCGTCATTAACGAATAAGATCTTCCCAATCCTCCAACCTATCCATTCTTCCACCACCCCATTCTCTCCACCGCCTCGTTTTGATCCTCGATTTGTTGTGCTATCTCCATTACCTCGTGGAGAGTAGTTGGTTTATGCATCTTCACCTCCGCTCTAGCATCCTCTCGGAGTCCATTGAGGAAGACTCCCTTATAGAATGCACTTGGCATTCCTCTCACCAGAGCCGAAAGCAATTCAAAGCGGTCCAAATAATCCGCTACCGATCCCATTGCTTCAATGCCATCAATCTCTCCATCGGATCGCCCTCCTTGGCCCTACTAAACCGCTTCAAGATCGCTGCCTTCAACTCCCTCCAACCCACAAACGGGTCTTGCGAATCTGTCCACCGAAACCAATTCAAGGCATGCCCTTCCATGCACATTGAAGCAGTCGAAACTTTGTCCTGTTCCGATACCTCGCACTTGTCAAAGTATTGTTCCGCCCGAAACAACCACCCATAGGGTCCTCGCCGGCGAAACTTAGCATCTCGATTCTCCTTCCCCGAATTTCTCCCCTTCCCCGGTGACCTTCCGGGGTCTCTTGGCGGAATTCCTGCTAGTCCTCCCACCGTCTTCCCCCACAGGCCAGCCTCGGATCCCATCCTCTTCAGGCCCCATACAGATCCGGATCAGGGTTGGGTTCCCTGTTCCGGGGATGCCCATGGCGTCCCTGACCCGGAATAGGCCTCTCCTCCTCAAACTCTGGCTCCCACACAAGAATCCGCCGTCGACCCAGCTCCGCCGCCTTCTCCGGTGAGCCCCGACCACCTTCCGCCCTCAACCCGCCGTCGATCTGCTCTCCCCATCGCTGACCCAGTCCTCCAAACCCTAGATCTCGCTGGTAGTCGTGTTCCTCTAGAAGACCCATGTCCCTCTGGCGCCCAATCGCTCGCTCACGGCCTCGATCTTCGCGGATCAACGCTTCCTGGCGGAGATCGACCCGGATTGGAACCTCCACTCCACCTGAGTCGTCGCGATCTGGGCTTTCCTCGCCCCGAGGCGCGCGATCTCGCCGCTCCCCGTCCTGCCGTTTGCCGTCGCGACCCAAATCAGCCACCCCGGCCATCGGCCGCACCGCCAATAGTGTCTCCATCCTCTACAGTGTCGCCTGCACATCTCCCATCTGAGTTCGAACCTCTCCCACTTGGTCCTGAAGCTCCACCATTCCACCACGTAGCCCAGCCACCTCTTCACGTATCTGCGGAAGATTCTTAGTCACCATTGCGTGGACAGCTTCCTAGACCACCGCCAATCCCTTCTCCACGGTGGTCACCCTCTCTGTATTTGCCGGTTTAGGCGCCATGGATCGTTGCTCTGATACCAAATTTGTTAGGTACCTAGCTCAGAGAATCAGTCAAACACCAAACCACACTCACTCACACAGCAAAAACAACAAGCTGATGAGTGTAATCTGGGGAATTTTATTATTCAATTCAACTAAAACACTGAATTATACTGAACCAAAGAAAGATAGATGGATAGATCGGAGATTTCGAGCTCTCCGGCACTCCTTGCCGTTTTCCGGCATCACACTCAGAAGAAGAAGAAAATGCTAGCTATCCAACCTACTGCCCCTTGCTGCATTCAAATTACTCCCTGATTAGCCCTCTTACCATCCTAGCCACTTTCAATATTTTCCCTTAGGCCCTTAACCTTTTTGCCCCTCCTAGTGTAAACTTGCTTCAGTAGGGGTCTAACACTTTGACTGATTTATATAGTACATTCCCATGATTGGGGAACAGGCTATAATGCTCTTTTAAGGATTTATTGATGATAAGATGCACCTGCTTTCAAATGTGCTTCAATAATGTTTGAACAAAATAGAATCAGAGTTCATACCAGAATTAGAAACTGAAATGAGGGACTTATGTTTTTGCTCCATGATCTTATTCAGCTCCTGAGTGCGCGGGATATGGCTCAAAAGACAGTTATAGGACAGGATCAAATCGTATATAGTACGGACAGGGATTTTCTTGAGCAAGACAACAAGGCTCGTGAATGGGATAGACGATTTCGAGAGATAGAGCGGTCAGATTGAGAAGCGGATTCCGTTGAAAATTTTAGAATTTCACAGCTTTAAGTTCCCAACCTTCATATTTCAGTCTTCACTCGCCGAACTGTAGGTGGACTACATAATCCCATTTCTTGCCGCTGGAATAGAATTTTTAACATTGTAAATAGCTTACACTTGCATTATTTCAAATGATGTGCCTTAAATGTTTGGGGGAATTTTGTTATGATATTATTTTTATACCTTATTTTATGATAATTTGATAAGAGTATGGAAAGGGAACATGCCAGCGTCAAATTGGTTGTTTGTAAACCTTGAAATTAAGCCTAAAAATCCAGGAAATCTCCCTTTTGTCATCAACGGTTTCATTAACCTTTTGCTTTCTGTCTTTTGCGTCTAAACGGCTGAAGCATGAACAAGCCTTCAGTTTAATATGCTATCACCATTTGGCCCTAAACTTTTTCATATTTGTTTCTCACACTCAACTACCCCTCCAAAAAAATAAAAAATAAAAAAGCACCTCAAATACACAAGAATGAATTCTTTATTTTGTTCGACTCCAACGCTTTGGCAAGAGAGCAATACAATATTTATTTCAGCTCAAAACAATCCCAAGACTTTTTCAAAACTAACCACAACAGAACATGAAGTTGCCATAGCGAGCTCTCCAATAATCAAATCAAATCATGCAAACCCCAGCCCAAATAAAGAAAAAGAATTCAGGCACTTTTTGATACAACCATCCACAATTGACCACATGATATAGCCAGCATATTATTTTGACCACGCTCTAACTCACAATGCCAAACAACACGATACAGAGATACGAATAACAGGCCATGAAAGGGGAGTATGCATCCGCAAATAGGCGAAGAGTTGCCTGTTTCGCAATTGGTCTTCTCGCCCATGAAATAATGTTGCAAGAAAATCCCAAGTTGTAATCAATATACAGAGCTCATAATCATCTAGTGAACCTCTTTAAGCAATCTGGACCACCAGTATGCCTGCATTCAGTAGATGATTGAAGAAACATTAGGGAATTGAATGAAAATTAGCTTTTTCAAAAATAACTGTGATATACCTGAATTGTCATCTGATTTACAGAATTCAAAGCTTTCCAGTTCAAGAAAGTGAAAAGATTCTACATGTTGGAAGTTCTCAAAGTCAGAAAACAGTTAATCTTTTGACAGTGTTCTCTATCACGTAATATTGACAAAGAATTGAAGCCTGCAATGCAAAAGTCGAAGTTACAAACACGATAACCAATTTTTTCTTTTCAGTTACACAGAAATGAAACTACTAGTGCCACAAAAACAAAGAAAAATTAATGAGAAACCACAATGATCCAAAGAAAAATAAAGCAAGAGTACTGAAAATTTAAGGGAAGTTTACTCCCCTACAATAATAAGTGCAAAAATCAATAATGATATTAGTTTAATAGAATGCCGACTGAATTCAGTAGGGTTTTGTGATCTTCGATATCTTGCCCGACATGTCCCCACCAGTTCTTCAAGTACATTACATTTGTCAAAAACCAGAAACCAAAAGTATATACAGAATAATCATTAATCACATATAGAACCACATGAATCTCTGTACCTGTGCATCATTTGAAGTATCAGTGGCTGATGGAGAATCCCTTTGTTCTTCTCCATCTTTTAATTTCTTTATGTAATTTCTAACAACCCTACTCCCATAAGCAGCCCATAAATTATTGAAGAACCCAAATACATTCACTCTGCTATGGAACCTTATCAACTTGTTCTCATGAAAGAAGCTTTGTGGTTCAGCTACATTGGCCTCCAGATCCCAACTCCCATCTGCACATCTGTTATAAGATGTCTCTAGTAGAGAATTAGGACTTAATCTTTTAGAGTTTAACTTGAGTATAATTCTTGAATTGAATTTGAGTTATAACTTGAGTTGAACTTATAACTTGAGTTGAACTTGTAACTTGAGTTTGTGTTTGGTTGTGTACATTTGAGTTATGGTTTGAGATAAGAATCTTTTTGAGTTTGTGTTTGAGTGAGTTAAAACTTGAATTTGTATTTATATAGTATTTTAATAAAAACTCAATGCTGATGAAAAATTTTAATAGGGTATATGGGTCGGGCTTTATTTGTCTTTTCGTTATCAACGCATAGAAAAAAAAATCATCTCAATCAGAATTAAAATGAAAAAGTTATAGCATTTTTAAAAATATAAAAAATACTGTTCATTAATTTGAGTTCGAGTTTCTAAACTCGAGTTGAAGGGGAAACTTGAACTCGAGTTTTAGTCCTAAACTCGAGTTTAAACTTGAGTTTAAACTTAAAAGAACATGAACTCGAATAAAATTGTAACTCGAATTATCTTTTTTTGAATTTTTCACTCAAAAGAACAAGCCCTTAATTTCTTAGATACCCAATCTCGGAGAACCATAAGATCCCACTTTTTCAAAGTTGTTATCCTTCCTATAGTCAAAATTATGGTTAATCGGCACAACCCCATTCCCATTCAAGGTTTCAAGTTCATTACTTCTATTCTCAGCATCCCGCAAAGTACCTTCTTTTGCACTAGTTGCCGTAGTTGATTCAAGATATCTTCTTAATATACCATTATCCCTCGCATCATTAAAACCCGACGGTTCAGAGGGGCTTCCACCAGAAAGAAACAATGCCAATCCATATCTATTCTTCATTCAAGTTGACCCATTCATTATTTCTCATAGGATTGCCCAATGAAGAGTCCTCCAAGCCTTTCTCCACATGAACTATTTGTTCCCTAATCGCTCGGATAAACTGCCTGTGCCTAGAAATCACATCTTCCTTCATCTGCGACTTCTCTGTTGTAGCTGACAAGCTAACCGCTCTAAAAATCCTCCAACTGAGACGATTACAACGAGATTACTAAACCGATAACGAATTTTTTTCCTATTGAAAAGGGTAAAAATGATGAAACACCTGCCATTTTGTCATTTCGAGTATCGTCGCAAGATCACGCCTATGAAAATCTATAGACGTAAGCAGCTTCAGGTCTGAATGGTCGCCTTGAACTAGATTCAGCTCGTGCAACAGAAGGCGGAAAATTGATTCCATCCTAGTAAAATTAAGGCCAAAAAACCATACAAATCCATTGGTTTCAACGAAAAACAGATTCTTTTCACACCATATATTGTTCCATATAATGCTGAAAATGAAATTTTGGAGAAATGAGCATGTGGTACATAAAACATAAAATTCCAAACACGGGAAAAAATAGTTTTACAACAGTTCAGTTGATAAATTTATTTTTATTTCATTTTTTTTTTTGGCTAATGAGGGGATATATAGTTAAAGCTGATCGATATGAAAATATTATATATATATATATATATTTTTTTCCAATTCCTAAAAAGGGAACTTTCAGTTTCTTCTCCTTTTTTCCTCAAAATAATTAAGAACTTTACGCATATTCTACTTAAAATAAAATCGAAATGAAAAGAAACAGAATTAAGCGAAGACTGGCCTATCGGCGGAGTCTTGAACGACTTCGGCTGCGGAGAACAAAGGGTCCGATTCCCAGTGATGCAAACTCGGCGCCATTAACGTTTATTTACAAGCTCAATTGGTTGTTTCTCTTTGTATTTACACGACAAACAATAATTCAAAGCAAATGATAATTGAGGTGAAATCGAAGTTTAGTGCAAACGTATGCAATTCCAGAAAAATAGTGAATTGATTGTTGTCGAAATTTTGTGATTTAGGGCTACAATGTTGGGGGAAAAAATTTCATTTTTTTTTTCTCGGTTATAGAATGATAAGTCAATTTTTAAAAATACCACTCGAGATGGAGCCTTTTATTTCTATCATTTAACACATTAGTTTATATATTTTTATATTTTAAACTAGCTCATATTAATGAGCAGACTTCTTTAAAAAATGCTATTTTTAGTGAGTTAAATATTTACAAAGATAGAATTTATAATGTTCTTTAAAATAAAATATAGAAAAATTTGTCCAACTTAACTTTAAAGCGCATGCCCTGCACTTTTATTCTTTATTTTTATTTAATATTCATTTAATTATTATAATTATATGATTAAAAAAATTCATTAAAAGTAAAAAATTCAAATTCAAATTAATACACTCTAAGAGTTATTTGACTTTTTTCTTTATATATAAGAGGCATTTTTTGTGGACTAGCAACCCTTTTATAAGAGAAACTTTCACCAATCGTGACCGGCTGAAGAACTGGTGTAATTTTCTTATATTAGTCGTAACAGTTATTATTTTGAGAATCAAAAGTCATTTTTAAACATATGACAATAAATGATTATCATGCATATCTGTCATCATGAATGATTATATGAATAATATTGAAAGGCACTAGATGTAATCTTTCACGACAATATTATTCATGTTTAAAAACGACAATTAGTTATATGGAACGATTGATATCAATAGTAAAAATGTCATATATACATTATTATTTATATTAAAAATAACAGTCGTTTATTAATGCGTCTTTTAAAATTAATCATATAATATTTATAACAGATGTGTAAAATAATCGTTTATTATCATATGTTTAAAAATAACTTTTGATTTCTAAAATAGTAAGTGCTACGATTTAATACAAAAGAATTACGCTAATTCTTCAACTGATTATAATGACATATGAGACAAATTCAATCATTTACAAAGGGGGCTACAGCCAAGTCCTATTAAGAAATTGAGAAGGAAAAAAATGGGTCAATAGAAAGTTGAGATGAAGGGTAAAGTGAAGACCAGTGTGTAAGGAACAAGTGTAGGGGCTGAGGAGAGTAGCTATCTTGTGTATAATTATAAATTGTATATATAATATATAGGAATAGTCTTTAGTCAGGCATCTATATAATGTTTGACTGATCCGCTCAGTAATTATGGTCGTTGGATTGAAATTTGGACGTTATAGATGAAAAGTTTGTTTTTCAAAAGACCTCTCCTTTTTTCAAACACACGAGCACTCCCAAACTCATTTTTCTCTCGAGCTCCATCGACCTCTTCTGCAGCCACCTCGCCACCGGTGACTTCTGACAGGCGGACGAGGCCGCATCCCGACAACTCCCACATCCAAACCCACTTCTCTTTCCTCCTCCACCCTCACATTTTCTCTCTCCTTAAACACCACCACTTCCTCCTCTTTCTCCGCCGCCATTGTGGGTCGTTGATTTTTCTTGATTTCCTCATTTGGGGTTCGTGATTTTGAGGGCATTTGTGCTAAAGATTTCTGGGTTCTATCTTGTGAAGTCATTGCAAGCACTGTTTTGATCTGATTTCTTCTTCTGGGCAGTGAAAATTTGTGATTTTGCAAGTATTCTTTGTTGGGGAAATTGATGCTGTAATCTAGTTGGGTGTCATAGTTTTTCCAATTATAGTTCTTCTCTGAGGACGTTGAAGGCTTCCCACAACTAAAGGAAGTTTTTTGCTATATGGGCATTGGGAAAAAGGAAAAAAAAAACTATTGTTTCATTCTCAGGGTTCTTTGAAACAAACTTGTAGTCTTCTTGCAGTCACTTGTGGGAAAGTCTCTTAATCCAAACGCAAAAAGGATGTGTCGGAGAATTGGTCGTTGTATCCTTTCCTGGAGTTGATAGGGAGGGAATACAACATCTCAACGGATCTACGGCTCAAGTACTGCAAAGGAGGAGACTCCTCTAATTGGCGTTTGATCGAGATTGATGAAGACGATGACCGCGAAATCGTTTTGCCCAGTGGAATTACAATCTCGAATGTTTCTAAATCCATAAATATACACACTTTACATATAAATATACACCAATTAACCATAATTATACATTTACCGTTTCAGTTCGGCAAACAGTAAGGGTTCGTTTGGTTGAAGGATTCAAACCATGTGATTCGAACCATTTTCGATTTACGTGTATTTTTTGTGAGAGAAAATACTGTAGCGAACCACGAATCATGATTCGAATCAGGGAACGAATCCCTCAACCAAACGCCCCCTAAGTGTCGGACTAAAGACCTTGTCATAATATATATATATATATATATATGGAGTTTTTTTTATATGAATGAGAAAAAATAAATTATCAATAATTTTTTATTTTTAATTATTAGGTGTGTATTAAAAATTATATGCTCTGTATACTTTTTTAATTTAACATGACTTTTATAAGATCTAACAGTTAAAAAATAATCCAAGGAGATCTTACTGGAGAAAATCCCTCGTATATATTGTATGTACCATATAATGTCTTGTCTATCTAGGTAATATTGGGTCCTCTATGTGCAAGGTCTATCTAGATAATATTGGGTCCATGCGCAAGTCTACTTTTTATACAACTTCTACTTTATTTTTTTCATAACTTAAGTTCTATTGTTATAATGTTTTATCTTATAAAAATTTAAAGGGAGATTCTTTAGTACGCCTGACGTACCGATACGTTTGGCTTTTTAACTATTAAATCAACGTATATTTTAACTTTTACGTGATTTTATACAGATATAACGGACAAAAAAACTAACATACCGATATATTAATGTACTAAAAAAGTTCTTAAATTTAAAATTTTTTTGCTATATACATGCCATTTAATATTTAAGGGCGGGAATCTACAACCCATTATTATATTTTATAATTGTCTATCTTCGAAACAGAGACTTTCATCTCAACCAAGGAGTTATCTCCAACCACTTGCTTCAAACTTTACTATTAAAGAAATATTCTCTATATATGACTTATATATATATATTTAACTAATTCTTAGCGATTAATCTATTTCAGCAATTATGTATATTACTAACATATTAGTACACTAATATAATTAATTATTTAACCAACTCTTAAAAAATAATAAATTAATAAATTACAATTAATTAACTAAAATACCTCATTGATTAAAAATTTAAATTAGCCAATACCATAAAAATAGAAAAAAGGGGTGTAAATGGAAGAATTTCGTTTTGGTAGAAAAAAGGAAGAAATTGGTTAGCGCTATGAACTCAGGGTAAAAAAAAAAAAAAAAAAAAAAAAAAAATTAAAAATTTTTTGGGGGTTTTTTTTAAGCCGATGAAATTAGTGATATTATCCGTGAACGTATTGAACAATATAATAGAGAAGTAAAGATTTTAAATACCGGTACCGTACTTCAAAGGAAATAAAAAATAAAAGAAAAAAAAAAAAGAAATTCAAAATATTTTGTGGGCTTTATTTCAATTTAAAAAAAAAAAAAAGATAGTGCATAGCGTTGTGTGAACAGTGTTGTGCCACATATGGCGTAGCACTGTTCACTAATGCCAACTTCGCTTTTTGGCGCAGCAAGATGGCACAAGGTTGGAGCCATACATGAGCCATTTCTTGTTCCCATAGTTTAAAGGCAAGTTGCTGGAAAAGATACTGTCATATTATATAAAAAATTTAAAATTTTTATAAAATAGAATTAGTTTATATATAAATATATCTATATAATATTTTAGTTAAAAGTTTCTTACAATATATTATAGTTTTTATTTTTTTAAATTCTTTTTAACTGTAAAATATAAATTTTTAAAAAAATTAATAATAATTAAGAAAATTGAAAATCTTTAGTTATACATAATATAGATCAAATAATTTAAAAGTAGTTATATTACTTAATCCTCGAGTATTTTTGGTGGGTCTGTTACCTTTAGTTTAGAACTGAATTGATTAAAGATTAATAAGATATGTATTTAAAATTATAAATGTTGATTTTTATTGATAATTGATATAAATTAGTAAATATGTCGTACCTTGTAATCAATCTTTTTGGATATGGTGTTTTTAGATCTATTATTGTGGCAACTGATATTTATGGTAGTGGTATTAAAAGATGGACATCTTTCAATATTTTTAAAACAACTGTAGTTATTTGTACTCCCTTTTGTTGAAAATAAACTTGCATGATTTTTCTTTGTCCTTTTAACTGAGTGATTGGTGGGATTACAAATGGATCAGTAAAGTCTTCATTAATTGTTAATGTAGAGCATGATTTTTTGATCAATGTTTGTGTTGCTTTTTCAATCACTAAAGTAATTTCTAGTTTACTTTATTTAAAAATATGCGACTTTATTTTATTTTAGTGTATTTTTATTTAATTTTATTTTTCATTAAAATTATTTATACTATTATCATTTCAGAAGTTTTGAAAATTTGACACAAAGTGATATCAAAATGGATGAAATTGAACCACAAATTAAGACCGGTAATTTTAGACACGACATGATAAAATGATACAAAAATGACATGAGATAAATGAATTTAAACCGCATAATTATTAATTAGACTATTAATAAATTAATACAAATAACACAAAAATAAATAAATTGAATTCGTATCAACCCGTTTAACACTCTTAACCCGTTTAGTTAAATGGCGGGCCAAACACTGCACGATCCGGCCCAGCCCGGTAACAAGAGTATCTATTCTTCTTCTTCTTCGGTTCGTCTCCATTTAACCAGCGCAACCAGCCTCTCTTCTTTTTCTTCTTCGGTTCTTCTCCATTCTTCATCGCAGTTTGCAGGTTTTTCGGTTCTTCGGCCGCGTTCTCTTCTTCTCCATTCTTCACCGCAGCTCGCAGCCTCTTCGGTTCTTCCGCGTTCCCGTCGTTGTTTTCGTGTAAGTCTCTGTTTGTTCTCTCTCTCTCTCTCTCTCTCTCTTTCTTTCTCTCTCTTAATTTGTCTGTTTGTTCTCTCTCAGACAAGAGAGGCTCTTCAGGGTAATTTCTGTACATATGTTCTCCCTCTTTCGGACTCTCATCCTCTTCTTCTTCTCGCAAACCCTAAAGTAAAAACCTTCGTTTTTTTTTCATCATCTTCATCTGAAATCTCCTTCATATGTTGGGGATTTGAAGTTTGAAGCTCGAGCTTCGAACTGATGAGTGCCGTGAGATTTTTTTTTCGTGATTTTGCTTTTGTTGTCGCAAATCTGATTTTGTCGTCAGAAACTAAGGAACTTTCTTTTGTTCTTGCCATGTTTTGTTCTGCTGTGAGAGAGGCAAAAAAAGAAGAGGGCACGGAGGCATTTACAAGAAGAAACGAAGTGAAAGGTTTGTGTTTTTTTTGTTTGATTTCTGAAAAATGTTTATATGTTTTTGTTTTTCTGTTTGATTTCATAAATTTCGTTTAATTTTCTTAAGTTTTTTCTTTAATATTTACTGAAATCTGTAAAGAATTTAATCACTGAACAACGCCCCACAACCTTTTTCGCCCCACAACCTGTAACCTCTGATGTTCACAATTATTGGAAGTTTCAAAGTTGATGTACAAAGGTGTCTCCATAATTGTTTGGCAAGATCCTTAACAACCTGAAATTGATAGAATCCTCACCTTGGGGATTAGCTCCGACACGCCCGTCATGACCAAGTCTTTGTCTATCTTTACAGATTTCACTCATGCCCAGTTATTGAGAAATTCTTCACGCCCATTACCTCTCTTTTTTTCTTTTGGAAGTTTACTTGAAGCTTTTTAATTATTGGGGTGTGATTGTAGTGGGAATAGGAAGGCAGCCCAAGATATTGACATGGATCATTAATTTTCAGACGTGAAATTGGTCTTGAATCGGGCACAAGCTGTTGAAGCTTTTTAATTATTTGGGTGTTTCCTTTTTTTTTTTTTTTTTTTCTTTTTTTTAAGGCTCTCGTTGTTCTGGAATAATTTTTGATAGCTTCTTTGTTGCTTGTGATTATACTTTTATGCTTAGTTTTTTATAGGGCTGTTCATAAACCCGAATAACCCGCAAACTCAACTCACTCCATCCCAACCCAATTTGAAAAAAGTAACCCGCAGTATTATTTTTAAATTTTCGGCCCATTATACCTCTGGCGAAGTGTTTGGGGCGGATTGTGAGTTAGGCTCATAACAACCTGCGACCCCAACCCAACCCGCACAACACATCCCCAGGCTTACTTTCGGCCCATTAATAATATTATACTTTGGGCCCAAGTTCTAACCCTAGGCTGGCATTAGGATCCATCCACAACCGTGAACCATCTTCCCTCATCCCCAGAATCATCTTCTCTCATTTCACACCTTTCGGCTACCTCTCTCCTCAGGCCCTCACAACTCTCTCCTCAATGCTCAGTTATCTCGGCCGCCGTCTTGCCGAATTTCTCCGGTGCTCTCTCGCCTCTCGGCCTCTCTTCACTGCTCTGTGCTCTCTCTGTCTCTCACCTCTAGGTCTCTCTCCTCACTGCTCTGTGCACATATTTTGGTATTTATTTGTCTAGCTTGACGCTTCCTCTGTGTACATTCATTCTATAAATTTCAACTCATTTATATCGTTTTCCCAGCAAAAGAACTACTTGATGTCGTTTTTAAGGCTTTTCAATGATTGGGCTTTTCAATATAGATGGATCCAGATTTTTAAAATTATAAACTTGTTTGCTAAAAAAAACTGGACTTGGTGTAGAATCTGTTTAGCATTCAGAACGTATGGAAGTCTTATAGCCATGATTGACTTTCTATTTTTCAGTTTTTGGAAATGGTTGAAAACTCAGGAATGGCTTGAAAAGCAATCGACTTACTTTAATTTGTTGGAGGGTTACATTTTTGTGAATATGTATAATATAATATATGGATCAAGAAGGAAAGGTGTTTCATTAGAAACATCATGAAATGTGGATAGAGTTGTACGGATAAGGTTTGGTTAGAGAAATAATTTAACATATTAAACGTCACGTATAGTTTTGTCTTTCACTTTTCTTAAAAGAATTTGGTGTGATTGAAGCTAGAAATTACTTCGAAAGCAATATGTCTGACCATATGAGTGTGGACTGATAATAATAGCTGACGTTGTAGTGCTTGTTTTGGAATTTGGATGGATTTGAATTTTGATTAAATTTATGTTTGTTTTATGTTTGATGCTCGATGGACTATTTTGTTTCATGTTTAATGTTGGATTGAATTTAAATTGACAATTGCTTGATGATGGACTGATTAATATTATTTATATGTGATGATGAACTTTGAATGTTAAAGTTAATTTTCAAAATTTTTGTTGTTTAGATATATTTATGTTTGGCAACATGAACCCGACCACCCAATCCACCCCGCACCGCCCCAACCCAACCCAACCCAAACATCATTAGGTTGTGAAATTTTTCTAACGTCGTTGGGGCCAAATATGTGCAACCCGCACCCTTCGGGGCAAGGGAAGAAAAAGCCCTACCTGTACCAACCCAACTCAACCCATGAACAACCCTAGTTTTTTAGACAACGGAGTTTAAATGTACTAATTTGGTTGTTTTATTGTAGGATAATGGCTCGCTTAGGATTAGGCAAAAGTGAAATTTTGAGAAAGAGAAAGATAGTTGCTTTGTTTTTAAATTAGTTGAATATTATGCATGTAGTGCAATGGTTCTTTCAATCGATTGAAAGAGTGGTGATGGAGGATATAGAATCAAACTTTGTACATAGACAACTTTATGTGTTTGTTCATAGACAATATGTTCATCAACTAGCTTACGTAAGTGATGTCATATAGATCAATTAAGGATGAATAGAAATGCCTTCACTAATTTGTGCACATTGCTGGAAACTAGGGGTGGGTTGAAAGCGTCTTAAGTATTTGCAATATAGTTTTTACATAAAATCAAATATTATTTTTTTTTACCATTGAAATATAGTTTTTAAATTTTATCCTTCAAATAACAAGATTTTTTAATTATTAAATTATTTTTTTACTATTTTAATTAATTAAATATTAAATTCCATGATGATTATTAATCAAGAGTATTTTTGTCAAATTACAGTTTAGTTTCATTCCATTCCATTACGTGGTCAACCAAACAGCATAATCCTCATTCAAGTCGTAATTCTATAACTCCAACCAAATGAAAGAAGCAGCCCATTCTAATTCCATTCCATTACTATTCCCATTATTATTCCGCCACTGCAACCAAACGCACTCCGAGAGAAAACAAAACAACTTAGTTATGTGTTTGGACTCTTGAAAGTTGTTTCATGCACAGAGATGATAAAGTTGCCGTGATATACCATCAATAGTTACCTGAAAGCTAAACATGAATTTTTATTATAGGCAAGGGATCTTCCCAAAGCTGTTCAAGCTGCTTATCATTTAATACCCTATTTTATTTTCTGTTCTCAAGAAGGTAAGTCTTCTTAAAGGCTGGCAAATCTATTTGAAAATCATATATATCTCCAAGCATGACCATCTCCAACTTTTTAATAAGTTTATGTTAGCAAGCATCTGTAAGGACATACTTTAGTTAAAGTCTTAATATTATTTGCAACTTTCCAGTTTTTAATCTGTTTTTCTATGCATATTATTTGCAACTTTCCAGCACAACTCAAAAGGAAATTTCAGAAGGAATTGAACTAAAAAAGCAAAATTTCACATCTTTCCTTCAAAATTTTTTTGTTTTTACCTAAATCTGTTTTCTTCCATTTTCCTCGCACCCAAACAAAACGAAATCGGCCAAATTGCAAATAGAGCCTCCACCGAGCGCGAAAATCCATCCACAAAGATCTCAAATTTACTAAATACAACAACAAACCAATCATTCAAAATTGATAATGGAGAAGAGGGAAAAGTACCCGAACACAATTCTCTGTAATATGAACGACATCGGAGGAAGACGGAGACGGAGACGGAGAAGAGGCTTCGTGAAGAGCGGAGGAAGAAGCTGAGTGATAAGCCTTTACTCAGGCAAGTTTACATTAGGAAGAGTAAGAAGACTTAAGAGGAGTTAGAAGTTTGTTAAGCAAGATTGTTAGTTAGCTTGTTGAATAAGATTGTTGTTTAGTTTGTTATGAAGCTTGTTATGAAAGATTGTTAGTTAGCCTAGTTAGCTTGTTAGTTCGCCTAGTTAGCTTGTTAAGAAAGTTTAGGGATGAGAATAAAAGGAGGAGGACACGGTTAGAGGTAGGAAAAGGTTTCAGTAATTGTACAAGTGAAAATCTTGTAAACATTTCTATGAAGTGGAGGCCACGGACCCTCGAAGTTCCGCAATTCGTGGTAACTTTCAGCAATTGTCTATACATATTCTTTCTTCTTGTCTATCAAATTCTGTTCTACTTTCTATTAGTGAATCTGTCAAGGATCTATCATTTTGGTATCAGAGCATCGTTTCTGGGTGATTATGGCGGCCAGGAAAACGGAGGAGAGATTTGAGGCGGTGGAGAAGGAGATTCAACAAGTCAAAGCTTAAGTGGAGAAAAGAATCGGTGAATTTAGGGCTGAGATGAATCAGAATCTTACCGATTTGTGTCGTTTGATAGAGCAAATGAAGCATTTAAGGGCGTCGGCGAAAGCTAAGATGCCGGCGGAGGATTCCGGTTCAGGCGTCGTCGGGGTTTGGGAAGGGGGAACTAGTTCGGGTCAAGAAGTGGCTTGCAGGTCAAAGGTCGAAGCGGAGGGAATTGAGCATGAAGGAGTTGTGGCTGAACCTAAGGTTTTCAGACTTGGAGATGCTGACCGGAATTGTGAGGAACCGTGCAAGGGAGGGCAGATCGGACGACCGCTGAGGGAGGTGACTATTCGCAAGGAGGAATCGCACAATTGAGGGGACGATCTCGACCTGAATCTGTCCGATCTGCAACGGAATAAGCAGATTGGCGCCACTTAGGGGTTGGGAGGCCCAGTTCCACAACGAGAAGGGCCGATTGGCGCTGGATTTGGCTTGGGGAAGGTGTCGGAGGTGGCAAACGACAACGAGGGGCGTTTGGATTCGCGAGTTGGGGGTCAGAAGTTTGGATCTGCACCGTGAGGTGCATATCGGCAACGAACTGGTCTGGGTGAGGCTGATCTTGGTTGGAATCAGACAAACGCAACAGGGAGGACAAATCAGAGGTGTTTTAGGGGCGGAGGCCTCAGATTTGCTTCAAGAGGGAGTTGGGTTTCTGGGTTTTGGGGAATTTGACCGAAATCGCAAAGGCCCATGGTGGGAGAGGCCGAACGGAGGTGGAAGGCGGTCGGAAGGGGGCTGGCTACCTCGGGAGATGGTGATGGGTACTGGGCTGAGATCGGTGATAGAACGACAACCACGGGATACGGCGATTGAGGTTGGTTCTCGTGGTTACGGTGTGGGCAGGGTCGATTTTTGCATGTTTGGGTCTAGGCTGCGTAAATACAACATTATTGGGCCTAATTATGGCTCAATAAGGTGGGCCTCAAAATATCGGTGAAATTGGGGCCAATTTTAGCAAGATATGTATTGAATCTTCAAATTTCGGCCTAATTAGTGATGGGTCTGGGTTTTCTGGTACAATTTCGACCCGAGTAGTAGTGTTTTCAACCATGAGCCTCGAAATTTCTCTAAGTTCGGAGAGACTAAGGCCAACCCTAACGAGAATTGGAAAAGGTCACCATATTTCTCAAATGCGAATTTCAAAAAAATCATAGCTACGTCCATAAATGTATGTGCAACTGTGGTTGCGAATGGAGAAATTTGTGTAATTAGGGTGGCAATGGGAAAAGTTGCCAATGTTGTAATTGGAGTTGGCAGGTTTATTACCCTTCACTCAGCTGCGATTTCTTGACTTACACCTTGAGGACAAGGTGACTCTTTTGAGGGGGGTGTAATTGATAAGCCTTTACTCAGGCAAGTTTACATTAGGAAAAGTAAGAAGACTTAAGAGGAGTTAGAAGTATGTTAAGCATGATTGTTAGTTAGCTTGTTGAATAAGATTGTTGTTTAGGTTGTTATGAAGCTTGTTTTGAAAGATTGTTAGTTAGCCTAGTTAGCTTGTTAAGAAAGTTTAGGGATGAGAATAAAAGGAGGAAGACACGGTGAGAGGTAGAAAAATGTTTCAGTAATTGTACAAGGGAAAACCTTGGAAACATTTCCAAGTAGGGGAGGCCACGGACCCTCGAAGTTCTGCAATTCGTTGTATTGACATTTTCATGGCATCCCTTACTTGGAAATGTTTCCAAGATTTTTCCTTGTACAATTACTGAAACCTTTTCCTACTTCTAACCGTGCCCTCCTCCTTTTATTCACATCCATAAACTTTCTTAACAAGCTAACTAGGCTAACTAGCAATCTTTCATAACAATCTTCATAACAAACTAAACAACAATCTTATTAAACAAGCTAACTAACAATCTTGCTTAACAAACTTCTAACTCCTCTTAAGTCATCTTACTCTTCCTAATGTAAACTTGTCTGAGTAAAGGCTTATCCTTAAGCTGAGGAGTCTGTGGTTCTGTCGAATTTGCGCGGCGAAGTGGGACGTCATGCGGCGGAGAATCGACGATGCCATGGATGGATATCTTACGCCATCAAAACCCAAAACAAAAGCTAGAAGAGTTTTTCCTTTCTCTGTTCTTCATCATAGAAAAGAAAAGAAAAATAACAAATAAAAAAATCTCTCTTTTCTTCCGTAAAACGATGTCGTTTCGTGCCGTATCCGCACCCCCAAACAAAAATTGGGCCCCAATATACGTAACGTTTCATTTCCACTTTCCCTCCTTGAGATTCTCTCTCTCTCTCTCTCTGTCACTCACTCTCTCTCATACAAATGAAAAGGCAGACGATACTAGAAGAAAACAAAGTGCGGTGAAACTTGTTCATTCAATTGAACAGGTGGAGATTATCGATATTCCCAAAACCCGATTCAATTTTTGACGAGGTAAGAGCAGAAATTGAAATTTTGTCTTGAAAAATGCTTATTAAGCTACATAAAGTATTGATGATTCATTCAATTTTCTATTTTTGGTTCTTAGATCTGATTTTTTTTCCAATGAACAATCTAGTGTAATTCGTTACTTGCTAGATATATATTGAAATGGTTTACCTGACTAAATATGGGAATCATTCATAATTTCCTTGTGTAAATTCATGAAAAATCACCAGGACCTCTTTTTTTTTTTGGGTCTTTCAGAGAACGTAAGATTTGAGGACTTGATATATATTTTGTGGCTTTTTTAATGTAAAATAATAATAATGAAAAGAAAAGGATATTGTTGATGTTTTCATTTGTCTATGAAATAAGGAAAGTACAATAACTTTCTAAAGTTGTTTGGACAAAAAGTTGTGTTATTGGGTCTGTTTGTCATTGGATTTTCTCTTAGTTAGAACTTTTTCTTTCTATAAATTGAGATAGTGAATCAAGGATCACCCTTTGAATTTTATAGAACTCCATTGACAAAAAAAAAATCTTACACACACACATATATATACAAATTAGTTATTGCTAGAAATGGGTGTGAAATTGCTGTTAAGATAAGCTTGTATCTGTACGTAGGTGTAGAGCTTCATTGATCATTAAACCACAAAATTGATCTAATGGAAGGAGAAAGAAATAGGCTTCCTCCAACATATAGTGCTTAGAAATAGATTTTAATTACTTGCACAACCATAGTTTATCTCTTTTAAATTTAGCTGAAAATTGGTTTTTTCAATTGTAAACAGGCTTTGGTCAGAAGTTAAGTCACAAAATTGAAAATGCAATGTAGTGATTCTTCCAGCGAATCAGAGCGGTTTCGAGTTCGAAGATTAGAATTGTTGGACAAAAATAAGGGTTTTATAGAGCTACTGCAACAGCTAACTGTATGTGATTCTGTGTCTGACAAAGAATTCGGAGAGAGATTTCGAGAGCTCAGCTCCCTTGGAGATAATCATTTGATTGGTGTTATTGAAGATCAGTTCGGAAAGATTGTTGCAACTGGGAGTGTATTCATTGAGAAGAAGTTCATAAGGAATTGTGGCAAAGTCGGGCACATTGAAGATGTCGTGGTCGATGGCAGCACTCGTGGGATGCAACTGGGAAAGAAGATTGTTGAATTCCTCTCGGATCATGCCCGTTCAGTCGGGTGTTACAAGGTGATTCTTGACTGCAGCATTGAGAATAGATCATTCTATGAAAAATGTGGCTTCAAGCAGAAAGAAATTCAGATGGTGAAGTACTTCATTTGACAAGGATTAACTTCTGCGTAAAAAAGAAAAAACGTTAACGTATTTTCTGCAAAGAACTGGCTCTTATTATATCAAATATCATTCATTTGCAAAAGTACTAGCTCTTGGTGTTTTGTTTAAACATCATTTATTTGCTTTTGCTTTCCTAAATTGTATTCTTAAATTGTGTAAGGCCATTCTTTTCGTAGGTTTGGACCTAGTTGAGCAAAAATTCAAATTTTTATTAGAAAAATATTATGTTTGAATTGAGGTTTAATCCTGCGAGTGTGAGATTGCTCCAGTAAATGTTTTAAAAGCAATGGAATTGGGTAGTTGGTGTCTTAGAACGAAGGTTTATTATTGGATCAATAAACTTGCATATGTTAGAATCACCTCATTCCACATATTACACTTAAAATGAGGAAAAATTTTATAAATTTGCCTGAATTTTATCACTTGTGTTAATTTACTTTCTAAATTTTAAATGTGCATGTTATACCCTTGAATTATGACATGTCTTGAACTTTTTTCCTCCATTTGAATTTGTCAAGAATTTTAACGGAAATATTTATAAATTCTCTTAAATTTTGTCATTTATGTCAACATGTCCCTTGAACTTTAAAATGCACTTGTTGTGCACCTTGAGTTAAGATATGTCATCAACTTTTCTCTTATCATCTTGATTTTGTTAACTTTTTAAACAGAAATTTGTTATGGCCATTAATTATGTATGATATTTGAGGTTTATTGAATGTCTTTCCCTCAAAATATATTAGTTAGACATATAATTCTCAAAACATTATTTTGTTAAGAGGCAAGAAAGAGGGAAAAAATGAGAGTATTAAAATTGAGGAATAATTTTGGTACTAACGAAATGTTTCGCTATAAGAGAAGGTATTAAAATGATTTTATCCCTTAAAATTATGTAAATTACCCTAGACTTAAGTATTTTAGACAGGAAACAATAAATTCCATATCTAGAAGATGTAGTTGCAAACCTCAGGCTATTTCCAACCCAGCGCTATTATACTATAATACTAAAGAAGGTAGGGCGAGTTACTGTTTTTTGAATAGTTTCCCGGTTGCAACAATCTTTCCGGACTGATTTTCAATAACACCAATCAAATGATCATCTCCAAGAGAGCCGAGCTCTTGAAATCTCTCTTCGAATTCCTTGTCGAACACAGAATCATAGACTGTTAGCTGCTGCAGCAACTCTATAAAATCCTTGTTTTTGTCCAACAGCTTTAATCTTCGAACTCGAAACCGTTTTGATTCGTTGGAAGAATCACTGCATTGCATTTTCAATTCCTGTGGCTCTAGCTTCCGACCAAGCTTGTTTACAACTGAAAAAACCAGTTTTCAGCTAAATTTAAAAGAGATAAACTATGGTTGTGCAAGTAATTAAAATCTATTTCTAAGCACTATATGTTGGAGGAAGCCTATTTCCTTCTCCTCCCATTAGATCAATTTTGTTGTTTAATGATCAATGAAGCTCTACAGCTACTTGCAGATACAAGCTTATCCTAGCGACAATTTCACACTTATTTCTAACTAACTAATTCGTATATGTGTGTAAGATTTTTTTTTCTTTTTGTCAATGGAGTTCTATAAAATTCAATGGGTGATTCTGATTCACTATCTCAATTTACAAAAAGAAAAAGTTCTAACTAAGAGAAAATCCAAAGACAAACAGACCCAATAACACAAACTCTTTGTCCAAGCAACTTTAAAAAGTTACTGTACTTTCCTTCTTTCATAGACAAATGAAAACACCAACAATATCCTTTTCTTTTCATTATTATTATTTTTTACATTAAAAAAACCACAAAATATATATCAAGTCCTCAAATCTTACGTTCTCTGAAAGATCGTTTGCAGGACAAAACCAATTTGAGGATTATAAAAAAATTTGACCTAAAAAAAGAAAAAAGAAAAAGAGATCCAGGTCTTGGTGATTTTTCATGAATTTGCACGAGGAAATTATGAATGATTCCCATATTTAGTCAGGTAAACCATTTGAATATATGATTAGCATGTAATGAATCACTAGATTGTTCATTAGAAAAAAATCAGATTTAAGAACAAAAAATGGAAAATTGAATGAATCATCAATACTTTATGTAGCTTGATAAGTATTTTTTAAGGCACTTACCTCGTTAAAAATTGAATCGGGTTTTGAAAATATCGGCAATCTGCACCTGTTCGATTAAATGAACAAGTTTCACAGCATTTTGTTTTCTTCCATTATCGTCTGCCTTTTCATTTGTATGAGAGAGAGAGAGAGAATCTCAGGGAGTATGGATACAGCGCGATACGACGTCGTTTTATAAAGGAAAAGAGAATTTTTTTTTTATTTTTATTTCTTTTATAAAGAACAACAGAAAAAGGAAAAACTCTTTTAGCTTTTGTTTTGTGTAGCAACCCAAAGAATTAAGTAAGTTTAATCATATTAATTGTGATATATTAGTATGCATAATACTAATTTTATTAATTAATCATGTCATTAAAAATTTCATTTCTAGGTTATTTATAAAAGTTTTACCTACTTTTATTTTTAAAAATTTCACTCTAAAAAGTTTTTAAAAATACACTTAATTTTAGTGTATTTTTCTTTTTTTTTTTCCTTTTTTTTTTCATTTTCCTTCTCTCTTTTTTTTCTTTTCTTTCTTCTCTCTCCTCCCCCTGTAGACTCTTTCTCTCTCTCTTTCTTCTCTTCCTTTCTTTTTCTCTTTTCTCTTTCTTTTCTTTCTCCCACCGCTGGCCCTTTTTCTCTCTCATTCTCCTCTTGCTGCCGGCCACCTTTCCCCTTCCATCTCCCGTTAGTTTTCCCTCTCTTCCCCGGCTCTCTCTCTCCTTCTCTTTTGGTTCCTGCCGAAGCAGGAAGAAGAAAAAAAAGAGAAATAGAGGAAAAAATGGGTTTCAATCACTTTGAGGTAAGAATTTCTTGAAAACTCATACTTTAATTTGAATTATTGACTTGGAAATTTGTAATTTTGATTAGATTTGATAAATTTTGAGTTAGGGTTTAGATTTGGACAAATTGTTGTTGGAATCAGATTTAATTTGAGGATTTTCAGTTATTGAATTTGTTGAAGTGATTGGAAACTGATTTTAATGATTTCTGGAGGATTTGTTTTGGAATTAAACTTAAATTGCAGATTTGACATTTTCCTCATTTCTGTTGGCATGCTGTCGAAATTTCTTTAAAAACTCGTTTTAAGCCGAAATTCAAAGGGGGAAAACCAAACAAATGGATTGAATTTCAATTTTAAAGAACCCCAAATTGAATTGTAAAGTTGTTTGTTAAACTTAGATTGAGTCAAGACACAGTAATAAAAAACAATTAGACATAATTGAACTTGATTTGTTTTAGAAATGAAGATTGTGTCCTAAAACGTTGTTTTATGACAATGCTAGTTGAGGGATCAGATTAAAAGCTTTAAGGAAAGCGGAGGCTAGGACAACAAAAGGCTAGCCACAGGTTTGACATCTGAGAGGTAGGATATTCTTGTTCATATCCTTGATAGCCATGATTTAAATGATTTTGGCATATGAAAATGTTTTAAAAACAAACATATTTAAAGAAAAATTATTTTGAGGAAATAACATGACGTATGCTATTAAACTCTCATTGTATTAAATAAGGTTTTAAGAGATATTTATATGAATATTTTCTTAAAGTGATAAAATGCATGATGGACAGATATCGGGAAATAAGAATCGTATACTTGGGGGCAAGTCCCAAATCCGTACGGGCCATTTCTTGATTAGTGGTGATATTATGGCTTTGCATATTTTCATTATTTAGATGTTTTGTTACAATTATGTAAGTACTTCCTTTGTTTAAAGGATGATCGGTTTCGGGTGTATGTCTTCAGACCGTGAGTACTTTTAATTATTAAATTTTTTTAAAAGTATATTCTACTTGGCCTTTCGCTCATTTTTATTATTTTAAATGTGTTTAACCCCACCAGGTGACGCAAGAAGTAGTGTTGAATATGTAGCTACTAGCGGTGAGGTAAACCTGACTCTGAGAAGTGAAGATTTGCACGTTCCTTTCTTTTCCCTACCCATTTTCTTTAAGGCATGTATAAAATTATAGATTGTAAACTCAAATATTACTAGACTGTGGTTAATGTCAACATTTACTTTCTTGTTTATGTTCAGGTATATGATGCCAGAGGTGAGATTTTAAACTTGTTTTATTTGAATTTTCACCACATTTTTTGAAGCTTAATTTCTTATAAATAGTGGGATTTATTTAAAAATACCTAAATATTTTAGTTTTAAAAACTATTAATTATTTAGGGGTTGTTCTTTTGCAACAAAACTCAGAAAAAGTTTAAACTCGAATTACAACTTTATTCAAGTTCATGTTCTTTTGTAAAATTTGAGTTTGAACTCGAGTTTTGTCATGCCCCGAGGTATGGGTCGGTGACGTGGAGGCTCGATTAGGAGTTAAACACGATTAAGAATAAAACATTAAGGAAATTTCCAAACGAGCCCCACATTTCACTGAAAATAAATTACTGAATACAAGAGGTTTATAAATAAGCATCTGACACCGTTCAGGGCTTCACCCACAAGATATGTAGTATTGTACATACATGAACATGTAAATAACATTATAGACATCAACCACAGTCTAGAAATCCAGAGATTTAGAGTTTACAGGGGTTACAATCCTTACATTCGTGCACATGGAGGATGATCACAATCCTCACCAAATCCAGTGGTAGCAACTCACTCAGCTACTCTGCACTACTCCTCGAGTCACCTGTGAGGGGTTTAATATTTATAAAACATATAAAACGTGAGCGAAAAGCCCAATATGATATATTTTGTAATAACTTTGTAAATAAGCAAATAAATGAGTAAACAAGTAAATAAATAGATAAGTAAATGAATAAATATAGACATTCGGTCCTAACACAACAGCCAAAACCTCACATCCTTTTTCTCAAAGAATATATAACTGAAAATCTCCGTATTACAGGTATCAGGAAGTAATTTATACTATGATAAATTACTTACACAACCACATGCATAAGCCATATCACCCCGGGCCGGGTTTCGGGTCCTGCTCCCAAGGATGCACTCTCCACATCCTATCTAGGCCATCAGCCGGTTTATACTCCCCAGAACTACAACAAGCCATGGGGGTTAAAAATGTTTTTCTTTCGCAAACATGCTCTTTCTTTAAACCATTTGCAAGGCTAAAATTCTTTTGAAAACAGGCGCACAAAGGAAAGGATAAGAAATCCTACCTCACAAGTACCAAACCTGGCTAGCATTACACTATTCCGGCTTTCGCTTCCTCAAAGCCCTTTAATCCGAGTCCTCATCTAGCACTGATACAAAACCCCACTTTAGGATCCAATTCTCATTCCTAAAGCAATTCAATACCAATTACGCACTTCGATTTCCTATTAGTGTGTCATAATTCAATTACCAGTTTCACAAACCATTTCATGTTTCAAATCATCATTTCAAGGGTTTTTAATCTCAAAACATGGGTTAAAGAACCTAATCCATTCATTTTAGGTCCCCAAATGAAGCTAATTTGGGTTCTCCTCGAAAATCGAGGTCAAAACAGGGTTTTTCAACAAAATAGGGTCAAACCCCATGTATACCGATCGACCGGTGGCAGAGCGGTGCAACACCACCGGTCGACCGATGGTGTGCACTTCGGTTGACCGCATAGGTCGATTGGTGGAATCAGTGCAGTCTGGTCAACCACATAGGTCGACCGGTCCAGTCGACCGCACAGGTCGACCTGTGGAGAACAACAGGGCGAGGAACTCGCCAAAATCAGTCTGAAAACCTGCAATTTCAGTTCCAATTCGAAATATCTTAAGGAAAAACCACTAGATCTAGGTTCTAAGTACTAAATCAAGTCCATAGAACCAAGGATCTCTAATTTCTACCATGGTTTTACTCAAAATTTGAAAAATCTATTTCAAACTAAAAATAAGTTTTTAAATTTGAAAAATCTGAGTTTCAAGATAAGTTTTTCAGAAATCTTATCTCGAATCCTTCTCTAGGCGTTGAAAACTTCTTGAAATCTTTCTTTGGTTTGAAATCCTGTTGGTTTGAGACAAAAATGGGAGAGAGAGAGTGTAACGCCCTTTAGAATTAAACATGTTTAATTATACTAAACTGTGGATTATTAGTGTGCCTAATTTGATTTTCATAATTAATTAAGGGACTTTAAGTCATTTTCAATATTTATAATTACACCCCAAAGATTTTTGGAAAACACACTTAAATTTAATACATTTTCCCTTTTTTCCATTTTTCTTTTTCCTTTTCTTTTCTTTTCTTTTTCTTTTTCTTTTTTTTTTCTTTCTTTTTTCTTTTCCCCCTTTCCCCTCCCGTGCTCCAGCCCCCCCTTTTTTTTTTTTTTTTTTTTTTTTTTTTTTTTTTTTTTTTTTGGTTTTTTCCCACCACCCCCCCCTCT
>NW_010363007.1:199852-280002 GCF_000414095.1 Morus notabilis
GTATCAATTCTTAAAATGAAATATTTTAAGAAATGATACAATGCATGGTGGCCTTAGAGATCGGGATGTGGGAATCGCATCCTTGGGGGCAGGTCCCGAAACCCGTACGGATCCGCTTCTTGTTTAGTGGAATGATGGCTCTGCACTTTTTTTAGACATATATTTTTACTGCTTCTTGTTTAGTGGTATGATGAGCTGCACACTTTCATTATACAGATATTTCTATTGTGAGTATTTCCTTTTCTACAAAGGGATGATCGGTTTTGGATGTATATCTTCGGACCGTGAGTACTTTTATTTTAAATGCTTTATAAAATTTATATCCTACTGGGCCTTTCGCTCACATTTTTCTGTTTTTAAATGTATTAAACCCCTCCAGGCGACGCGAGGAGTGGTGCGGAATAGGTAGCTATTACCGGTGGTATGGACTTGATCTCGGGAAGCAAAGAGTTGTAACCCTCCTATCTTTTATTTCAAGGCATGTATAAGAGATTATGGTTTGTAAACTTAAATGTTGCTAGATTGTGGTTGATGTCACATTTACTTATGTTTATATTCATGTATGTTAAACACCTGTGGGAATTCCTGACATGATACCAGTGATGTGGTTTTAAAACTGGTTTGGTTGGAAATTCCACCACCGTTCTTGAAATTAAATTTCTCTTGAATGCAGGGGCTCGTTTGGAAATACCTGAATGTTTTGGATTTGAAAGGAATTAAATTATTTTGCTAATCACTCTTTCTCAAACAGGTTTAAGTTTCTAAACGAGCCTCCACATCACCAACCCCGGTTTAGGGGCGTGACAGAATTAAATAAGATTAATGAGAGAGAGAGAGAGAAAGAGAGAGAGTGCTTGGGAAAGGAAAAGAACGGGAGGAAAAGGAAAATGAAAGAAAAGGAAAAAGAAAAGAAAAAGAAAAAGATAAGTGTCCAATATTTAAAATGACAGTCCAGAAAATGTGTCTACACACATTTCTGGGATAAAAATGTAAATACTGAAAGTATTTAAATACCTTGGAATTATTTAAATTTACTCGTCAGAAACATTTAATAACATAATTATTTAATTAAACTAGATTAGACACACTAATTAATCTTAATTACCTCAATTAATCTTGTTTTAATTCTTCGGGGTGTTACAAGTTTAAACTCGAGTTCAAGTTTCCCTTTCAATTCGTTAATAAATAATATTTTTTCTATTTTTAAAAATGTCATAACTTTTTCGTTTTAATTCTGATTGAGATGATTTTTTTTCTATGCATTCACAACGACAAGATGAATAAAACCTTATCCATATATCTTATTAAAATTTTTCATCACTATTGAGTTTTTATTAAAATACTATCTAAACACAAATTTAAGTATTGACCAACCTAAACACAAACTCAAAAAGATTCTCAATTCAAATCATAACTCAAATGTACACATCTAAACACAAACTCAAGTTACAACTTCAACTCAAGTTATAACTCAAATTCAACTTAAAATTATCACTCAAGTTACCTTAACTCAGAAATGTAAAAAAATAATCCTTTAGAGGACGTTTGGTTAATGAATTTAGAATAATGATTTAAAATTATTCTCGATTTACGTATATTTTTTATAAAAAAAATATTATAACAAATTACGAATTATGATTCGAACCATGAAACGAATCCTTAAACCAAACGCACTCGTTACTTTCTTAATAGGCTTAAATTTTTAAACAAGCCTCGTTTTGGGGGCGTGACAGTTTTGGGTTTTGATGGCGTAAGTTATCAATCTATGGCGTCGTCCAGATCGTCGATTCTTCGCTGCATGACGTCCCAATTCACCGCGCAAATCCGACGGAACCGCAGACTCCTCAGCTCAGCTTCTCCCTCCGCTCTTCACGAAGCCTCTTCTCCGTCTCCGTCTTCCTCCGATGCCGTTCATATTACAGAGAATTGTGTTCGGGTACTTTTCCCTCTTCTCCATCATCAATTTCGTGTGATTGGTTTGTTGTTGTATTTAGTAAATTTGAGATCTTTGTGGATGGATTTGCACTTTCTGTGGAGGTTCTATTTGCAATTTTGCCGATTTCGTTTCGTTTGGGTGCGAGGAAAATGGAAGAAAACGGATTTAGGTAAACAAATTATAGGAAAGATGTGAAATTTCGCTTTTTTAGTTCAATTCTTTCTGAAATTTCCTTTTGAGTTGTGCTGGAAAGTTGCAAATAATATGCATAGTAAAACAGATTAAAAACTGGACCTTTTTTTGTTGGCCTAATTTTTACACTTATGATAATGAATAAGGGTTTTTGTTCTGTATGTAATATTGTGAGATTCAAATACACAAATTTCTGTTCATTGAAGTCGAGCATGACCTTCATGATTGCAGTTCTAGTTTCAATTAAGATTTTTTTTTCTTTTTTATTTTTGGCCCAAAACTTGTGTTTTATTATTTATTCATAGTTTTTACTTTTTGTTGTTGTTGAAATTTCATTTCATGTCTTACAGAGAATGAAGGAACTACAAGCTAGTGTAGAATCATCAAATGAGAAGATGCTTCGCTTGAGTGTAGAAACTGGTGGATGCTCTGGTTTCCAATATGTTTTCGATTTGGATGACAAAGCCAACCCAGATGACAGGTATTTTTTTTTTCTTTTGAGGGTGATGACAGGTATTTTAAATTTTAACTTTGAATACGCCTATTTGTCTATTTTGGTTATTGGATTAGAGATCGAGGTATTCGAAATCCTAAAATCTTATTTTGCCTAATTTTCCTCTTCTTCTTCTGTAAATGTCAAAAGGGTTTTTGAGACTGAAGGAGTCAAATTGATTGTGGACAATATTTCATACGATTTTGTAAAAGGGGCAACTGTAGATTATGTTGAGGAGCTTATTCGTTCAGCTTTCGTGGTAAGTCAGTTCATCTTGGTTATCATTTTGTATTTTAGACGTTTTTTTTTTTCATGTAGATACATGAATTGAGATTTAACGGTTGTAAGTAAGTGCTTTCAATGAACTACTTTACTGAGAGAAAAAACATCTCCTGTTAACTAACTGTTGCATTCCGTTTATGCACATTGCCTTGAATCAAGTTAGACCACTGCCAAAATATGACTAGGCAATGCTAATGTAGTGGCCTGCAACTAATAAACTATTGCAGGTATTTTGTGGTTGCTTCATTAGTTTGTTTATGTCTGTAACTGGTTTAGGCTGGAAAGTGGTGATCGTTTTAGACTCTTCATTGGCATTTCCTGGCCTGCAAATGTGCCGTGCCATCGCCCCAGTCAGATTTCATGAGACCAATAAGTGTCATTGCCCTCGGGAAAGAAACAATAATAATACTACTAATAAAAATCATCCGTTTTGTCCTCGACCAGCACATCATTGTTATAATTATCTTTTCAACCAATCACAAGTTCACATGTCAACTGTAGGACCCACTAATTTTGATACAGGATCCCACCTAGGCTTATATGTGAATCTCTATCACAGATATGATTCTGATGAGCTCTCTTCAGAATTTACGCCACAGATCCATCTAGTTTAGATAAAAGTGCCGCTATATTGGGTTGTTGGCAAAATGGAGAAAATCACAGAAACCCTATAGAGGGTCGTAAGTTTCTACCTCCTTGAGGTCACTAATATATATATATATATATATATTTTTTTTTTTTTTCATTTTGCATTGTGGTATTGCGTATTGTTAGCTTACCAATTCCTCCCAAAAGCTTAAGCTATTAGGAGGTGGGCCAACAATAGTTTTTATACCTTAACACTCCCCTTCACGTGTGGGCTGAATAACGGGCAATCGTGTGGGTAAATTAATTAGAAAGCCCAACACGTGAATATTTAAGCTCGATATATATTAAAGACCCAACACATGAATTTAAATGGGGATAAAGAGCGCAATTACGGATGTTAGAATTCAGGACCTCCCGCTCTGATACCATGTGGGAAAATAGGAGAAGAAAAAATATTTCTTATTCTCTGAATTGATTCTATACAGCCGGCCCTCTTAGGGTTTTATACACAAAAGTAGAATCTCCTAGATTACACCTTATCCCATTATTCATGGGATATCAGGAAACTAACTGATTACCTTAATCCTAAGGATACAAAATATAAAATTCAAACTTTCCTAATATATCCTATTTACAAAATCAATAGATTGCGTTTTCCACACGTATGATTTTGTTGGCTCATTTAATTCTTTTTGAAATTGGGGATCATCTTGCATGATTGCCGAAATCTCTGTATAAACTTTTTATGGTTTCATCAACAGGTAACTACAAATCCAAGTGCAGTTGGCGGGTGCAGTTGTAAAAGCTCTTTTATGGTCAAGCAGTAGCTCTGCAAGTAACTGACAATAATAATCTTTTTCAAGCAGCGGTAAGAAGCCATTTAGGTTCAGCTCGACAGGAAAAAATATACCTATTATTTGACATGATTTTTTTTTAGAATAACAGTAACAGAGTCAAAAATCCCATATGCTTATTCATTAACATTGTTATTCATGTGACAAAAGCGGCTTGTATTATACCAACTAGCCGTTGAGATATTTTCATGCTTTTCCTGTTGGTACTTGTCTCATGGTTGAGCTAGCATCCAATTAGATTGAAATTGGGAATTTAGATTATCTACATGTTACTACGCGGGCTCAAGTTAAATGGATTATTTTTTTTTTATTTTTTTTTTTCATTTTTTAATTTTAGAACATTGACAATAGCTTGAGATAAATTTAAATATTTGATAGTTGACATTGGCGACATGCTATTGATAATACCAGTTGGTTGACTTTGTTTGTAATATTGTAAGTAATATCAATATCGTACTCAAATGCGACAGCAAGCCAAAATAAAAAAAATGGGGGTGAAAATACTCTTTTTGGGTCTCAGGTGTGCGTCTATCCCTCTAAGGGGTCATTAGCATTATATCAGGTTGTATGTTTCTCAGTTTTTTATTGAATGCAATTTTCCTTTAAAAAAAATGTCATTCTTAACGTAAGATTGATCAAAGTTACAACTAAAAGAATTTAAGGAAAATGCAACTGGACGCTTTTTTGATGAGTATCTTTGTTAAATGCTAGGAATGCCATCTCTGACTCAATATCTAGCATAAAAGCATGCTTTATCTTCAGGTATAACCGCCTCACCTATATATACACAATCAGAAGGCAAAATGGTTGGACCAATTCTTTAAAAGGAATGAATGTGATTAAAGCTAGAATTTTTGCTAGGAAACATGAAGTATGTGCATGTGAAATTTAGGTCTTAAAGCTAGAATTTTTGCTAGGAAACATGAGTATGTGTGTGAAATTTTGGTCTTAAAGCTAGTTACAAGTTCGTGATTTTGAAACTAACATTCAAAGTAAAGCATAAGCAAGATGCTCAGATGATGATTTCTATAGTGAGAATTTTTGCAAGAATGTTATAGACTAGTATCTTGGGATGGATAAATTTGAGGAAGGACGGCCAATTCCATAGGGAAATTGCATTGGGTGGCCTTTTTTAACCATCTCTCTGTTTATAAATGGCCAAACTTTTTTTATTTTACAAAAATAATCGTTTTGCTTGCATGAATCAATTAGTGATTCATTTATGGACCACAATCAATCAATGATTGACCGATTCATTATTAATTTATTAATAATGTATCATTAATAAACATGTAATTTATTAAATGAAATTGATTAATTACTAATTGATTTTGATTAACTATTAACTAATGTTAATTAATAATAATGAATAATCGAGTTAATCAGTGAAAAATTAGAGTCAATCAATAATTGATTATTGAGTCAATCAATAATTGATGAATAAATTAATGAAAACGATTATTTTTATAATTTTACAAAACTTCAGCTATTTATTAAAAACATCCCTAAAAAAAACCACTGCTTATCTTTACATTGTGCCAACTCTTTAAAAGTGAAACTAAGAAATTGACACTGACTTGACAATTTAATTTATTTGAAGTTCATCGCGAGAGATTATGGTGCTGAGAGTGACGAGTTCTTGTTGACACATCTTCAACTCAGCACTATCCTTAAGTCTTTTTTTTTTTTTTTTTTCTTAAGCGAATGACATGCTTGTTACTAGGGTTAATTAATAGATAATTTTTTTTGATTTTTTACTGACTTGATATAAGAACGAAAACAGTTGTGTACTATGTGTTACAAATTTTTAACATGAAAACTTATAAATTACACAGCTATAGAGTCAGCCCAATAGTCAAACAATTTCGGATAATAAAAGACATTTCTTACTTTAGCAATTTCTAAATTAATAAAATTATTAGTGTATATTTAATATATGAGTTGTGTTATAACATAAATTTATGATTTTAATTCAATTATAATATCTTTTTTCCATAAAAAATTTCAATTTCAAGAGTAATCTTAGGGGCTGTTCGGCAGCCCCATTTTTGAGTTAAAATTAAAAAAAAAAACCACTCGAGTTACAACTTTATTCGAATTTATGTTCTTTTAAGTTTGAACTCGAGTTTGACTCGAGTTGAACTCGAGTTTGGGACTAATTGAGTTCAAGTTTCCATTTCAACTTGAGTTCAGAAACTCAAACTCAAATTAATGAACAATATTTTTTTTCATTCTTAAAAATGCTATAACTTTTTCGTTTTAATTCTGATTGAGATGATTTTTTTTCTATGCGTTGACAACGAAAAGACGAATAAAACTTCACCCATATACCCTATTAAAATTTTGCATCAACATTGAGTTTTTATTAAAATACTATCTAAATACAAATTCAAGTTTTGACTCACTCAAACACAAACTCAAAAAGATTCTTATATCAAACTATAACTCAAATGTATACAACCAAACACAAACTCAAGTTACAACTTTAACTCGAGTTACAACTTCAACTCAAGTTATAACTCAAACTCAACTCAAAATCTACACTCAAGTCACCTAATTCAAAAACAGCAAAAGAACAGCACCTTAGTTTGAATCCGTGAACGACAGAATCGGGTTTTTAGGGGTTGTTCTTTTGCAATGAAACTCAGAAAAAGTTTGAATTCGAGTTACAACTTTATTCAAATTTATGTTCTTTTGTAAAATTTGAGTTTGAACTCGAGTTTAAACTCGAGTTTGAGGCTAAACTCGAGTTCAAGTTTCTCCTTCAACTCGAGTTTATAAACTCGAACTCAAGTTAATTAACAGTATTTTTTCTATTCTTAAAAATTTAATAACTTTTTCATTTTAATTCTGATTGAGATGATTTTTTTCTATGCATTCACAACGAAAAGACAAATAAAACATCACCCATATATCCTATTAAAATTTTTCATCACCATTGAGTTTTTATTAAAATATTATTTAAATTTAAATTTAAATTTTGACCCACATAAACACAAACTCAAATAGATTCTCAATTCAAATCATAACTCAAATATACACATCCAAACACAAACTCAAGTTATAACTTTGGTCTCGTTCATTTCACCGATTCGAGTTTTCAGTTTTAGATTTCTACAGTAAAAAGCTCTTAGAAAATATCACATCTAACTTTTTCTGCTACATTGAAAAGCTCTAAAAAAATATCACATCTCAACTCGAATTAAAAATTCAAATCCACAAAATGAACGAGACCTTTAACTAAATAATAATTCTAACTCAACTCAAAATTTTCACTCAAATCACCGTAAAAGAACGATCCCTTAGAGCCAGTTTAGTTCGCTGATTCGAGTTTTTAATTTGAGTTGAGATGTGATTTTATGTGAGAGCTTTTTACTGTAGTAAAAAAGTTAGATGTGATTATTTGTGAGAGCTTTTTACTGTAGCAAAACTCAAATTCTAAACTCGAATCAGCGAAATGAACGAGGCCTAGTAAGTACTCTAGAAAATCTCGTTAAGCTGAGCAAAATAACTGTATAGTCAGTCCAATTGATGACCGAAGAGATCCAGCCGCCAGAAAGTTAAAGTCCCGAGGACAGCTCGGCGCGTGTTGTGCACTCGTCACCCGCTTCGTCTCCCTGACCTAAAAGAAGAAAAAACACGAAAGGAAAAACCCATCACTCCCTGAATACCGCTCAGGCATACATACATATATATATATACACCCACATATCTGAAGTACCAAATCGGTTGCTCAGAGTCTGCGATTTTTCCTCCTGCGATGGAGTTCGTGGACGGCCGATTCGAGCTGAGGGAGATTCAGAAGCTGGAAGGCCACACCGATAGGGTTTGGAGCCTCGCCTGGAATCCGGCCACCGGAGTCGCCGGTATTCCCTCCGTGTTCGCCTCCTGCAGCGGCGACAAGACCGTCCGTATTTGGGAGCAGAGTCACCCCGCCGCTTCCTGGGAATGCAAGGTTAGTATTTAATTTTGATCCGTGCTCTGTTTGGTTGCCGAGAAATTTGAGTTATTTCGCTGCGTGTTTTTTCGTATTTGTGGTTATGAAGCAGAAACTTGGAGGAAAATGCTTAAAGTATTGAGTCTGAATGCTAAATGTTGTTTTGATTCAAGGATTTTTAGTACAATGAAGCTGGCTTTGGTTCGATTCGATTTTCTTCAGTGAAGTGGAATTGGTTTTGGTTTTGTTTTTCTGAGATTCTTGATTCTTGGGTGTGATTTATGAACTTTGTTTTAGCGGAATGATCATTGTGTTGATCTAGCTTTTGATGAACTGATGCAATAATGCAGGCAGTTCTTGAAGAAACGCACACTAGGACGGTTCGATCGTGCGCTTGGTCACCGTCGGGGAAATTCTTGGCCACTGGAAGCTTTGATGCCACTATTGCTATTTGGGAAAATGTTGGGGGTGATTTTGAATGTGTTTCCACTTTGGAGGTATTGCTAATCCTTGAGATGCAGTTTGTGATTAGTTCGAAAGTTTGATTTTCGTGTTAGTGGTTCTGTATGATCAATTTTCAGTTGTTATAGGGCAATTCGATGTTTTTCAAGAAATATTTTCTTTTCGTTTTGTATTTAGTGTAATTTTTTCTTCATGTTTCTTAACTGCTGCCAATGGTGGTTTTGTCTATAGGGTCATGAAAACGAAGTTAAAAGCGTCTCGTGGAATGCATCTGGGACTTTACTTGCTACTTGTGGTCGAGATAAAACTGTTTGGATTTGGGAAGTACTTCCAGGCAACGAGTTCGAGTGTGCTGCAGTGTTGCAAGGACATACACAAGACGTGAAAATGGTTCAGTGGCATCCAACCGTGGATGTTCTGTTTTCTTGTAGCTATGATAACAGTATTAAGGTAATGTGAAATAACGACCGCATTCTTGTTTCTCTGCGGTCATCTTGCTAAAATGATTGTTAGTTTTTCTGTTTCTGTGGCAACAAGATTTTGTCAGTTTGATTATTCTGATGCATAAACTGTTAGTCTCAGATTTGGGCAGATGAAGGCGATGATGATGATTTTGTGTGCGTTCAAACATTAGATGAACCCAGCAAGTAGATGCCTTGGCTTCATGCTCTTGTTTTTTATCTGCAGTTTCAGCTTTTTTGTTTCATCTGCCTTATTTATTGTCTTCTTCTACTTTAACATTTTCATGAACTATATGCTTGAAATTTATTCCAGTAATGTTACTTGGTATTTTTTTGCCAGTGGTCACACTTCTACTGTTTGGGCTCTCTCGTTCAATTCTAGTGGAGACAAAATGGTTACTTGCAGGTAAGGAAAGTGTCTTTCAATCTTTCAATTTCAAGTTTATTTGGGTATTTCTTCCTAGTACTAAAACACAAGTGTTTCTTAAATAACACGAACACTACAAAAAAGGAAACCTAAAACAGTATTGGAGTGGTTTTGCAGTGATGACCTTACTCTCAAGATATGGGGAACGGACTTGGAAAGGATGCACTCTGGTGATGGTTATGCTCCCTGGTGAGGAAAATGATCACATTTGAAGTATTTTAGTAGTTTCAATAGCATTTATGCGAAGTTTTGCTATGTAAAACTACCATTTAAGATATGTGTTAATTGAAAAGTTTTAAGAAATCTGTTTAGGAGGAAGGCCTGAGTTTCACTTAAATAAAATTTACAAGATCATTATGCAGGAATGGAAAAGAATAACATGTCCTCATAACATATGTCTGCACCAGCATGAAGCTTATGAAAATAGATATTATCCTATTGAACAGTGTTCTTCCAACTATCACTTATAATTTCTGGAGTTTGAAGGGTTTTTTTTTTTTTTTTTTTTTTTTGGAACAAAGAAAAGCGATACGTTTCAAATTTACGCACTCTAATAAAACATTTCCTTGGCTTTTGCAGGAGACATCTTTGTACTATTGCAGGTTATCATGATCGGACAATTTTTTCTGTTCATTGGTCAAGGTATTGACAGTCCATATTGTTGTTTTATCGGTTTTCTTTTTTGCAGGTTTAGTAGACTATAGTTTCCTTTTCCTGAGGTAGATCTCACATGTATTTGAACCGTCAAATCTTTAAATAAACAATTAGAAGTGAAATGAAATACTGAAATTGTTTGGGCTTGTAGTCAACAGTACTCAAGGTAGAATCAAGATGAACTATGGTCTGCAGTTGACTTTCTCATGTTTCATCAGTAGATTGTCGAAAAATAAATGATCTAGACAAAAATTACATGGGCAAATTATCTATTTTTGTTAGTTGCCTTGCCCTCATACTTGCTCCTTCGAATCTGGCTGCCCAAGTTTCTTCTATCTCGATATCTATCTATTTGCTCTTTTCTTTTCTGTTTATTCAGAAAGAAAGTTCCTTTTTCCATGAAACCTCTAATCACAAATGTTAATTTATATGTGAAGGGAAGGTATCATTGCCAGTGGCGCAGCTGATGATGCCATACGATTTTTTGTGGAGGATAATGAAAAGGATGGTTTGGTATATTCTTTATCTTTGTTCATTTATTTGAGTACAACCTTTTCAGTAAATCTGCTTCTAGATATTGCGATGTTGGTTGGTGATGTGGATGATTCTCTTTTTCCATTTTATTTTTTAAAGTAAATACAAAGTTCCCTGAGATGATTAAATTCCAATCTCAATCTGTTCATAAGTAGTTGCTTTTCGGATCTCATAGAATGCTACAGGTGTCTCTTTTCCGTTTGATTAGTTTATTATTTGCTTTTCAAAGTACTGATTAAAATAGCTCTAAAGGTTGATGGACCCAAGTATAAACTTCTGCTGAAGGAGGAAAAAGCTCACGAGATGGATGTGAATTCAGTGCAATGGAGCCCTGGGGTAAGATAACTTTATAGGAATGTTAATACTTCTAATGAGATTTTGATTTCTATCTCGGAACTGAAAGTGTGTTTCCTATATTCCTAAAAAGCTAATTAACTATCCACTTCTTACTGAGCTTGAAATTTTGAATGATAGAAAGCTCTGTATTTCTATTGGTTTTTACTTTTGGCTGCTGCCTCTAGTACTGTTTTTGTACATATGACCATGCCCATTGTTTTTGTCACTGGGTCTGCTCCTACCATCACATTTAGCCACAATAGCCACCACTACGACGTTCAATATTTACCGCCAAAGCAAACTTACACGAATTCCACCATTGTCATTATGACTACCACTTTTTCTGTAATTTTCACCTACCGATTAAGATTGAGGTTACCTTTTCTTTTCTTTTCTCCTCTTTCTCTCTCTCTCTCTCTCTCTCTCTCTCTCTCTCTGTTTTGTTTTTTGTTTCAAAAGTGGGGAATCAAATTCCTCTTATGGTTGAATTAGTCTCCCTCATTGATTGTGGTTTAATTCCTTGGATAAATTACACTTTGCTGTATAAATTTTTCATAACTCCACAAGAGTTTACATTTGAATTCCAACTCTCTAAAAGCGGAATTCCTCTAATTTCATGCTTCCCGAAAATTGGGGGTTCTGCGGGGGCTTATCTAATCACTTTTTTTGTTGCCTGTGTTTACTATCTAGTTTCTCAGTATTCTTGCATTTGGGCATATTTAATGTGTAGAAACTGAAAATTGAAAAGTAAAACTTGAGAGCTTAATTTTATAGAAATCTATGGGCCCGTTTAGTAAACAGGTTCGAAATGTGGTGGTTTGAACTTCCCTGGTTTGAAATAGAAAGTTTGAAACAAATGATTCAAGTTTTGGTTCAAACTATGTGAAAACAAGGGGGGTGTGAACTCGATTTATAGGCATTTTTTGGTTTAAAACATCAAATAACCAAAACTTAAAAAGCTTTACCAAACAGGCTCTATATCTTTTGTAGAACATGTCCTTTGTTTTTTTCTTGCTTCTCTTCTGTTTATGATTTCACCTGTTTGCCCTGATATTTTCCCTTGTATTTTCGTTTTTATTTGTCAGGAGAAACGACTACTTGCTTCTGCGAGTGATGATGGGACGATTAAAATATGGGAGCTGGCATCTGTACCATACTGAAGAAACTTACAAAATTTCCTCATCAACTGTGTAATTGTAGTAGTCCTATTCTATTTTGTTCTCTGCTTTTGACAATCAGCAAAACAAAATATAGTTGGTGGGGTAACTTGTCTCTTGTAAGCGCCAATAACAATTATGTGACAATTTATGAGAACAATGATAGCTAAAGGTTTTAGTCCACAAATTTTTGGTTAATTTACAAGTTGGCATCTGTATGACTATTCGTCTCTCTCTCTCTCTCTGTGATGTAATCTCTATTTCTGTTTTATTAATGTGAAAATATCTTGCAAGTTGGAACCAAGTAACAATATTTGAAAGGATTACAACTTTAAAGCAGCATTATAGTGAACGAAGTTACATGGCCTGGTGATGAGAACCTCGGGGACTTACCATTTTCCTTTCAAGCTTCATCCAGATTACTCTCACAGTCAGCACAGCCCATGGATTTTAGGCCTTAGTTTAAACAATGCCCTCATTATGGCTCCTCACTCGCCGATTTTCGTTTTCTTTTGGTTCGCATTCGATCTATAAGCTTCCCTAAAGGAAATAGAAAGTCAGTTGGGCACTGACTAATTCCAAGTTTCTTTTTCTAAAACATGAGAAAGGGTTGTTAATCTCTACCAAAATCATGAATAAGTTTCAAGAAAATATTGAGGAGTGAAAGAAAAACTAGCTTTGGATCCAGTTGGACAGCCATCATCATAACAATTATGAGACAAAGTCATTGTACATCATCTTTTGAATCTCATGAACAATAAATCCTCGATTTTCACGTACAATATTTAGTATGAAAAATTACCGACACAAAATCTCCAAGAACATATAAGAATACAAGGAGTGTTTAACACCTGTTCTCTATTCTTAGTCGACCGGATGTTGCTCTTCTTCCTTCTTCAACCAAAGCTTCTCTAGCAGACATGATTTCTTTAGGCACAAGACAAGCATCAAACGCAGAACAATCAATCCAATCCTTCAACAGATCCTCCTGACCCCAAATATCCGGAATCCAAACCCGACCCGCCACCTCAATCCGATGTCTCTTCAGCCTCTCTCTCTCATTATCCTCTTCCATTGAAGCCTCACAAGAAGTAGCACTACTCGGTACTTCTTTACAAGGCAAGAATGAAGAAGAAGAAGGAGAATAGGAAGAACATCCCACGTCTTGTAAAGCATTATTTCCTTCAATATTGTCTTCTTGTCGGGTTTTCGGTGATGAAAGCCGTCTTTCGACGTGATCATCACCGGCAGACTTAGTCTCTTCTTGTGATGGTGGAAGTGGAATTCTCTCATCATCATTAAAGGAAGGAATATGATCTGAAGAGACTTGGTGAGCCATTATTGGTAAACTCTTTTCTTCTATCATGCAGTGGAGTGATGAAATGAAAACTACAATGAGAAAAACTTTCGCTTCTATTTTTCTATCTTCTTCTTCTTTCTTCTCTGTTGATCTTGTGTCTTTGTTGTTATCTTTTTGTTGAAAGAAGAAAGGAGGGCTTTTGGTTGGTGCGTGGGGGATTATGATGAGGAAAGGCTTTCTTTTATGTGTGGGAACAAAGCAAAGTTGGGAAATGGGTGGGAAATTAGTTTACACGTCACCCACCGCAAACTGGCTAAGCGCTTTTTGTATGGTAAGTGACAAAGGTACGTGTCCTGTTTAAAGATTTTGGATTCCAATTTGTGTGGCTTGGTTATGTGCTTTGATAATTATTTATTACTACATATGAGAGAGATAGAGAGAGAGAGAGAGGGAGGGAGAGAGAGAGAGAGAGAGAGAGAGAGAGAGAGAGACAGGGAGGGGGAGAGAGAGACAGGGAGCGCCTCAACCTTTGAACTTTCAAGGATTTTTTGGAGGATTGTGAGGTTGACGTTGATTTTGGGTAGGCACAAATAGTGGATTTGGCTTCTGGCCAATGGAATTGAAGAATTTGATATAGAAAAAAGAATGACAACTCTTCACTAGTGTATGAATAAATACTCTACTTGTAGGACACATTTTTACCTATTAATTAAATCATGTCAGAATCATATCATACTAATAAAAATCAACATTTATATTATTTTTAAGTCAACTTTGTCTTAGGACAGAAGAAAAAGCTTAAAACTAACATACAGTTTTGATCCATCAAAATTTGTTAAGTAGTATATATTTTTAAGGAATTTTCTTTATTGATAGTATCTTACTTTTTAGTCATTAAATCTGTATCAAAATCTATCTGTTATGTATACTTTTTTAATCTGGTGTAATTTTAACATGATTTATTGGTAAAAAATTAGGACTACTAATAAGGCGGACTATTAGAGAAACTCCTTATTCTCGTATCCAAAATTTAGGGCTCCTTTAGAAGGTATACTCAAATCATGATTTAAGTTTATTGACGGAAACTTTGCGAGAGAAGAAATTTTAAAATTCAAACTCTTTGTGAGATAAAGAACACTATAACATAATCACGATTTAAATTTAAGTGTAACTTACCAACAACCCTTAATGTCCCCACCATAAAATTCTCCAAATAATTAAAAGGAAAAAAAATGCCAATTGATTATTATTTTCTTATATAAATGTGATGGAGACATGTTTGGGGTATTCAATAGTAGATATTTTTTTTCTTTCTTTTTTCAAATTTTCCGTGTACAGCATTAGTACCATATACTTTTTCTTTTGGTTCTAAACGCCTTGTTTCTTTCTCTGGCCGTCATCCTCTTTCTTTCTCCTTCACACATGGTTTTCATGTAGGTGAACAAATTTAATTCTGTGTTCAAGCCCTCTGTTCTTTCTCTGGCCCTTATCTTCTTCTCTCTCTCTCGGTCACACACGTAAGATTAAGAAGATAGTTTCATGTAGCATCTTAATTACCACGAATTAGTTACTAGCTACCTCATAAGATAAACAAGACACTTTATAGTAGAAATAAACTCGGAAGCTAGTTCCGTAATTAAATGAGACTTTTTTTGATACGACTTATTTACTAATAATGATAATTTTTTACTATTAAATCTGATTGACATCACATCAGACCTACTAAAGATATTTTCTAATTAAATTAGAAAACGCTAAAGTAAGAGATGAAAGTTAGTTTTGTAATTACGTGAATTTTAATAGTGTCTTTTCTTGTTAAGAAGGGAATGAAAACGATGCTTTAACTGCCTTGATGTGAAAATAGAATGAGAAATTCACGGCGAGTTGGCGATCAAATTAGTGTAATACTACTAGCAAAAGTTGATCCCACTCTTACTTTGTCCTATCGAATGGCTCACATGGACATGTTTTTGCATGAAGGCTACGCCACACCTGCAATAGATTTGGTGTTCTTGTTTAGTGTCACATCTAGCTGCTTTACTATGTCTAATCAAATTTTCATCGTTTGATAAACAAACAAACATGAGAAACAAGAGTACTTATGTCTTGTCTTAATTTTGATGGTAATTAATTATGTTAAAAAGACGCTTAACAAGAGGAGGTTTTGCAAGTACACTGAACTTCTCCTACATGTGCAGAATTAGGGGCGGAGCTATCTTAAACCTGAGCAGCTGCGGTCTAATTGCTCCTAATAATCTTACCCAATTAAAAAACTCATTACAATTTCCGCTTATTATTTTCACCCTTAAATTGTTAAAACCATATATAATCTATTTTAATTATATCCGAAATTTTAACCTCTTTTTTTTTTTTTTTTTTTTTTTTTTTTTTTTTTTAAAAAAAAAAAAAAAAAAATTTATTAAAAACACCCAAAATTTTTTTTTTTTTTTTTTTTTTTTTTTTTTTTTTTTTTATAATCAATCAACAATGAGAATTCATTAAAGAGCCACTAAATGGTTAAGATACAAGACAAATCCAAAGCCATAAAAACAGGTGTCACTTACATGACTAGACAATATAAACGCACTCTTAACCCAACAACGAAGATGACTCCTCTAATAAATGGCACCATAACATGATACAGCGACACAGAAAAGACTCAAGATGAGCCCCATCCTAGTCCTAAAATGGACCCAAGCCACACAACACAAACTAAGAGGGGTGGGAAACTACTCTCTAACTGAGATAAAATGTTGGTAGATGGAGAAACCATCAACGTTATTACAACATTAACATAAACAAAAGAACAAAAAAACTGTAAAACCTTTACAAAAATCCCAAAAGACCAACCCAACAAGATGAAGCCCTTCAATGCTGGAAATATGTGAAGCATGGTAGGAGCGGCGTTGCCAAAAAAAAATCACCTGAAACAGCGACAAAAATGTCAGAATTACGCCGACGCATGGATCTCATGCGCCACTGACTGGCGGCACCTGCCACACGTGCCACTCTACCTTCCTTTCATCCCTTCTGCGACCTAGTTCCTAGAGTTTTAATAGAATCCCGTGGCGAACGCGTCCTAGATCTATAGTAGAAGAACGACGACTTCTTCCTCTTGAACGGCTTCATTCAGTGACTACCCACACTTTTGTCAACATGAACTTAACGCCGGTGACCTCTACGATATTTCTAAAGAATTTTAGAGGTTGGCTGCCCACCTAAAACTCTAACCACCAACTTCATAATGCATCCTCTCTCTGTTCTTGCAGAGCCTCTCTCTCTAACTTTCTCTCTCTTAGGAATGTCAAAATTTTGACTTCTATGTATACCTATAATAATTAAATTACTAAATAAATAATAATTTCATTATCCTAAATATAAATTTACATAATTTGTGACCATAAATAAAAAAAATGAATTGAACTTTATTATAAGCTTAATTTATTTGTAAGAGAAAAAAAACATACATGTTGATTCTAAAATTTGGCACAACACCGCATGTGGTGACGTACAGTGATCGGACTTCCCTACTCCACCTCCTCTGGTTGGATCCTTAGCATTGTTTGGGACAAATCCTTAGCATTGTTTGGGACAGATCCTTAACACTATTCTTCTGATGTCACTAGTACTGTTCGAGATGGATCCCTAGCAATATTCTAACCTGTAACGAAAATGGTAGATGGCCTCAGAGCGAGGGAGACATCAGTTGGTGAGCTAATGAGTTTGATATTTTAGAGTATTTTTATATCCGGGCACTGCTCAAATACAACTCAAAACCCAGAGGTAACTTGAGTATAAAGTTGTACTAGTCATATGACATATATCAAGCCCTTATAGGTGGGTAGAGCCTCCAGTGGGAATTGCGGAGGAGAAGTCATGGTTTTTCTCACGGATGCTAAAAGTTTTACTATCACATGAGCTGAATTTGCTCAAAGAAGAAGATTGTTCTTAAAATGCATCATATCTCGTAACACGTTCTCAATTCTTAACAAGAGAAGAATCTTGAACCTTTCATCTATATAGTTTTTTGTGGTACGTGGGTGCTTTGGGTTCATCTAAAATAATAGAGTTAATCTAGGACCTCTGAGATTTATTTTCAATTCCATTTTCGTCATAGTTTTGAAAATGTCTTATATTTGGTTCAAAATCTATTGTTTTGTTTCAGTTTCGATTCTTTTATTAGCTGAATGGTAAATATAGAATATGTGAAAATTAAGACTAAAATTAAAAACGGCTAAAGTTTAGAGACTAATAGTGCAAAAAACAAAACTTAACGTCCATAAATAGTCGCTAAAATGTTTTATGTTTTCAATTTTAATTCTTAATTTTTAAAGATTCTATTAAATATTTAACACATTCAATGGTCGAATCAGGTGCTCGGCCTGTTTAGTTTTGTACTCAGACCAAGTGCTTAGTCTGTGGTTAGACCCGGTGGTCAAGCCGGGTGTTCAGCCTGTTTGGCCTAGTGCTCAGCCTGTGGTCGGACTTGGTGGTCAAACTAGGTGTTCGCCCAATTTGGCCTAGTGCTTGGACCAGGTGTTCGGTTTGTTCGGCCTAAGTGCTTAGTTATCTGGGTCGAACCGGTGTTCGAACTAGGTGCTCAACCTGTTCTTTTGTCATGAAATGACCATCCCGCAACAATATAAAGGTAGATAAGCGAAGGTAAAAAAGAGAGACAAGATTTAAGAAATGTTAGTTTTAGTTTAAATTTTTTGGTTTCGCTCTCTTGAATTTTTTGGACTCTTAACATTGTATGGAAAAATAAGTTAGGTAAGAATTAAATGAGAGATTACAACTTACTAGTTTCTAAGTACCGTTATTTTTTTTTTTGGCAAAATACATAATGTAACATTTTTTATCGGTGCTTTTGAAGCAGATAACATAATATCAAACTTAATAAATTATAGCATATTATTAATTTTAATAGTTTGCTTCCCAAATTTACCCTTAAGATTTTTTCCCTTCCTTTTTTCTCTTCCTATTTTCTCTCTCTCTTCTCTCATGACCCCTCTCTTTCTCTCTTTCCAAAAATCTCTTTCTCTCTTTCGCTTTTTGATTCTCTCTCCTTAGTCCCCTCTACGACCCTCTCTCTCCTTCGTGACCCTTTCTCCTCCACCAGTTGCTCTCTTCTCCGCAAGTCCCTCTCTCTTCCGCGACCCTCTCTACTTCACGACTCTCTGTGCTATGGTGTTTAGATCAAAGATTGCGATCTCCGATCGTTATTAAGCAGATCTGGTTCTTCTCCTTTGCTGGTGAAGAAAACAACCTTGCTGGTAACATAGATCTCGACTGAGGAGAACCGATGTCGTGGAGGGTCTTTGTTGAGGAGATGCTTGCGAATCGGCGCCGGAGAAGAAGGTCGGCCTTGCATTACACAAATCGGCATCAGAGAAGGAGATTGACATCGTGAAACAGCCTTGACCTAGACATCGCGTGTTCGGCCTTTGTTCGTGACGAAGTTCTCTGGTGAAGACGATCTGTGAAGGGGTGGAGATATTTTTAAGGTTTCTGTCAGATATTGATGTTTTCTTGTATCACTGCTACTACTTCTCCATTCACTCCAACTAACTCTGGCCATGAGATCTTAGTTTCTAAATAAACACATATATATGTATATATATGTATATATATATATATAAATTGTGATTAATATGTGAAAAAAGAAGTAACAATAAGATGAATTTTGTTTATAGTAAACTATTTGATGCACAATGGTTGTATATAGTGTTTGTTATCATATTTGATTTGCAAGGTTTTTGTTTGTTTGATTCTTAGTTTGTCATTTTATCTTGATCTGTGTTCGTGAGTTTTGTAAAGTATTTACTAGATTGATTATGGTAAATACTCTGAAATTACCATAGAAGTTACAAGTTTAAATATGATAAATACTGTATTTATCAGTAAATATTTCACTGAATTCAAGATCGAATTTGGTAAATACTATATTTATTAATAAATACTTTACGAAATCTAATTTTCAATGTGATAAATATTATATTTACCGGTAAATACTTCATTAAATTCAATTCTTGATATGATAAATATTGTATTTATTAGTAAATACTTCACTGATTTGAGTTTGAATATGGTAAATATTGTATTCGTCGTCGGATTTGGTGCTCGAATTTTCAGATAAATATGATATATACTAATAAATACGGTATATACCGGTAAATACAATGTTAAACGGTCACCAGAGTCTGTGGCTGGATTTTTGAATAAATATGATATTTACTAGCAATTACAATATTTATCAGTAAATACGGCATTTACTGATAAATAGAGTATTAAACGGTCGTCAGAAACACAATCGCCAGAAAACGGTCACCAGTCACTGAAAAACGGTCACCGGTCGCTGGAGTTGATCCCCGGAGCCGGCTGCCAGTCCCGGTCATGGTGGACTTAACTATAATCTACTTATTTTAAAAAATATTCTATAATTTTATTTTTTTTTTAAAATAGATATTTAAGGAGGAAGAGTGAGGTGGAAAAGGAAGTTTAGGGGTATTTTTTTAATTTTTAATAATGTTTAAAACTTTAAATATCAAATTAGGTTATGATTTACTATTTTTAAAAAATATCCTATAATTTACTAACCAATTTACAGGCCCCGTTCGATTCGCTAATTCGAATTTTTAATTCGAGTTGAGATGTGATGTTGTGTGAGACCTTTTTACTGTAGTAAAAAAGTTAGATGTAACTGTTTCTGATAGCTTTTTACTGTAGCAAAACTCGAATTCTAAACTCAAATTAACGAAAAGAACGGGGCCTAATTATGCTATTTCCCTTTTCTTTTTCTTTTTTTTCCTACAGTAGGATTTTGTCGCTTGGTTAGATTACATCTTTTCTAAAGGCAAACATAGACTAAAAGGAAAAGTATAAGTACAAAAGGAACTATAGTGACTTCACCAATAATGGAATCATTCTTGAACGTTACTCTTTTCGGTATATATGTACAAATTTCTATGGTGGGTCATATTGTCTTTGGAAATTTGCGGCAAGTGGAGCAAAATGTGCCAATGGTTTTATTTTCTCTGGAGAATATGTGACAGCCAAAATGTACTAAAAATTTCATATGCACCCAAAAGGTTTACTGTGAAGAAGAGTAGTCATACTTAAACATCACAACATAAAGTGGAGCCCAGTTTCTTCCATCACATTTCTTCTTTTCAACCTGTTTCATTACTATATGACCATATGCTGATGGAATCCAGCCACTCGTAAAAATGTGGTTGTGAGAATAAATTCAAAAAAAAAACAGAGATAGAGAGAAAAATCAATTTAATTTGTCTGCGAATGTCGACAGTGCAAATGGAAAAATCAAGTTGTAATACAAAAAAATAAAAGATAATTCTTTATAAGCATTAAAATATCAGCAGTCCTTTAGGCATTCATGTTAATATTCCAAAGTGAAGGGTTAGGAATAGGAGGTGTGGCCAACTAAATTATATATATTTGTTTTCTTATAATTGTATAGTACATTTTTTCCCATCTACTCACTATAAAATTTCCAATTACTTCTTTTAGGTAGTTTTTTTCTCATATTTCGTTAAATTTAGGGACCGATATTGAAACTCCTTGAACGAAAAAGGAATAATCTTTTAAGTTAAAAAAGGATTGATCTTTTTATCTTAATTATAAAAGCGTGAAGGAGAGATTTTAAGAAATGCCACAAAAAAAAAAAAAAAACCCTCAACTTCAAATTTATGCCCGCTGATATTCAAATTTATTATGGCGCTGATATTGGAATTTGAAATTTATACTAAAAAGGGACTAGGCAAAGGTCAAAAACATGATATGGTAAATCTGAAGACTTGTGGCATGCCTAATGATTTAAGTAAACTCGTTCTTTAGGGTTGGATAAAAATTGGCTTAGTTTTACAAATATCACTTATATGATTTATTTTTTGAATTATGTTTCTTGACAATCCAAAAATACCCCTTGAGTTGACTTTATCCTATATTTAGTTTTGGCAACTAATTTTCATATTATTTTCATAATTGAATTTCTTTTATATATGTGTGTGTATATGCACTTACCATCTTTTTCTTTTTAATCGTTGTTTTCAAATTTGTATATCAGTTGTGTAGATGATGTCAATCTGTTTAGTACAATGATTTATCCATTATTAAAATAATGTACAAAAATTACATTCATTTGTGATTGTGTCTTAATTATTATTCTTCTTATACTTTTATTATAATGATATTATTCATTAACATATGTTCGTGTTCGCATTCTAATTATTCATCTTATAATGAAATTTTCATTTTATAATGATATGTTTTTTTTAGGGATGGTAATGAGCAGGGTGGGAACAGAGGATTGTTTTCCATTCCCATTCTCGCCCTTTTAAATTATCCCAATCTCCGTCTCCATCCCCGCATAAGAAGGGGTAGAGTCGAAGTTGGGGTTGAAATCCGCACGAAGTTAGCGGGTTTGGGTTTACTGTAACGACCAGAAAAATTTTAGGTCTAATCTGGACAGTTCGGCATTTAACTATGATTCTTTCCGGACTAGAAAGTAGTAGAATTTTTGACTTGATCAAGAAAAATGTTATGTAGAAACTTTATATACGGGGTAAAATTTCTCGAAAAGTGTAAAGTTATAATACGAATATGTTTACAGAGAAAATTCGTAAATAGCAGTTATGAATAGTGAAATATCACTTAAAAGTTAGAAATTTTAGCGAGTGTATTTTAGTTATGAAAAATTGAAATATTGGATATGCGACCAAATGACAAGTTAGAAAAAGAGTAGAAATATTAGAAGTAAGGAAAATAGCAATAGTTCCTGAAACATGATTTTCCCGAGTCAGTTAAAGCAGGAAATTACTCAAAAACCAGTACCGCAAGGGTAAGTGTTTTGGGCAATTCTGAATCAATTAAAATGAAAATTTTAGAAAAAGAAATTGACTAAAGAGATACCCAAGAGAATTGGGTTGTACATGAGAAGTTTGACCCAGGGTACTCGACAATCCAGAAAAGTAGTGTTTGAAAAACGGAAAGTTAGGTCTCGACAAGAAAAATATGGGGAACATAGAACCACTCAAATTAAGTGTTAAACTTAAGTAGAATTAGTAAAATTAAATTATGAGAATTAAAGTAATTTCTTTAATTTAGAAAGTAATATGAGATATTATTAGAAATATTATTAAAATATTCAATTAGTCTTAAAAAGGCCTAAAAAGGAAATTAGAAGCCAAATACTCTATTTTCCTAAGTGTGGCCGACCAAAGAGAAAAAATCAAGAGGAAATCAAAGAATCAACTGTTTTCACCAAAATTCCTTCCGTTGAGTCCAGTAAAAATGTAACCCGAGGCGTTTTAGTGGAAAATCCCAACTTCTAGAGGTAAGATTTCAGATTTTTTATGAGAAATTCTATATTTTTCATTATGGATGAATAGTAACTTATCTCGAAAAAATTTCGTAAAACTGAAAATCGAAACCGAGGTTTTGTAGGGGACTGTGATAGGAATCTAACGATGTAAGTTTTAAAACGATTGAACGAAATTTTTGGATTTACACTAAAAAAATCCGAAACCCTAGAAAATGGTGAACATGTGTTTTTGTTCAATTTTATGTTGGAATTGGTGTTCAGGAATGTGAATCTTGACTCTAGGTACCACAATCGGGAGTTAGAATGAGCTATGAAAAGCTCGGGAAACGAGAAAAACAAGGCGAAACTCTGCTGAAATTTTCTAAAATCTAGTTAGTAAGCAATGAGTTAGGAATTAGATTCTTGAGAATGAATAACAGATTTAGGGCTCGGAAATGAATAGATAGAAGTTCAGAAACTGAGACACACATATTTGTGAAAATTACCTCCTAAGCTAGAAATATTGGTCACCGAATCGAATTCGGATGCGGAAGCGTGGGAGAGGCGGATTGTGTATAACAAAAATTTTCATAAAACATTTGAGATACTCTATAGATTATATTAATTTATGCACGAATAAATTAATCACATTAATTTATTTATTAAAAACTCAATTAGGAATAATACCTGGTGGCCGATTAGGATGATAACTTGAGTTCTTTGACCTCGAACAATCCTTGCTCCAAAACCTTGTGTTTAGAAAACCAATTTCTTCCACGTCAATTCCTAGAATTCACGAAGATGTGTGTGTGGGCACACCTGAGACAAAACGGATTAGAATAAACACTCGAATTTCTACAAACACGAACGCATGCACGATGTGGAATTTTTAGAGAAAAAATTTTCCTTCCAACAATAAGAGAATTTCGGTCACAATAAAATATTAGGTCAAAACATTGTTCAAAAATTGTGTCTCACAATTTTCTATCATTATCTTATTTATAGAGTAGAAGTCAAACTTCTAGAAGGAATCCAATCTCTATCTCCAAGATAAATCTTATTAATTATCTCATATTTGAATTTGGAACAAAATCTCCTCTTTTCTTTTATCCATTATGGCTGGCCATTCATAGGGGATTTTATCCCTGTGTAGGTGCCAATATCAGATAGGAAAGGAAGAGAAAATCATCATTTATCCTGCAGTCTAATTTTGACTCAAATTCAAATTCCAATTTAAGTCAAACTTAAATTAATTTGAATTCTAAATTGAACAACTTATCAAATAAGTTTAAAAGGATAAATTTAAATTATGTTCACAATTCAAATTCAAACTTAAATAATCACATTATTTAAATAATAATTAATTCTCAATTAATTATTTTCGAGTGTTTAATTTTAGAATTCCGTAATTCTAAAATTCCCATTTTGCCCTTTGTGTTTGGTAAAATTACAAGGACGACGCGGGGACTAATAGACCTATAATCCCGAGCTTCAATAAAATTAATAATTAATTAAACACTTTAATTAATTAATTAATTCCAATAGTTACTCCACTATAAACTTGGAATTGCACTTTCGAAATTATAGACATAAATTACTTCTAAACTGTGAAGTGTCCATTTGATATAATCACTGTATATAGATCGATCCTCCATAAATAATTCATAATTAGAGCTAGGTAAAATCCGTTAACCTCTCTAATTATATATTTATCATTGAGTACCATTGATTCTCTAATGGACAGTGATTCATAAAACACATTCATGAATCGGAGCTCCTACTAGTCCAAGTACCGAATCAACCCTCAAGAGAATTATTTATCTACTTATTTCTCAAGAAAGAATGGATTTCATCTCTTATAATAACATTCTCAGCTACCTACTTCATCATGTCTCCAAAATACAAGGAATGAGATTCAGGATATCAGAATCCGTACCGAGTAAATCAAAAGACACAAATCCATAAATAGGAGTCTGTTAAGAACTCAAGATTAAGATCATTCTATATATGACCATCGGTAGACTCAATTAGAATTTCTATACTTAACAGAAATTATTAGAAATTCATATTGTGTCTGTGTCCTTGTTCCACATAATCTCATTATGCGAAATACACTCATTCAATATCTCACCATATTAACAGTGCGAATAACACCATTCCATTGTAAATGGGAATGACATACATTAATAATGTTTTAATTAAAGATTCTGAACTTTAATTAAATTCATTATGAATAATATTTTTGATTATTATCCTTAAATATTATCCTCTCGTATATAACACTTGTATACAATGTTTAAAGTCACATAAATAATCATGGAATTTTCATTGATATTCATAAAATATTCACAAATATATACACATAAAAGTGATGAATAAACTCTTTTATTAAATAAATAATAAATATCCTATTACATCTTATGCTTCTAGGACACCATTCCCAACAAGAAATTCAGCTTAGAGGAAAACGGTTCAGAAATGAGTTTGAAATTAGATTTAGGAATCTAAGTATGAAGAATTTTGATTTGAAATAGGAAGTTAATGCCTATTTCCATGAAACAGGTTTTGGCATGAGACCGAAGCAACAAGAAAGAACTTCCAGCAAGCAGGGATATTAGCGGATTATCTGTAAGTAGAGACATATATGTTTGTCTGGACTCGAGTAAACTGTAGTTAGACTTAGAATTATGAATTTGCTTATATTCCTAAGTCGATGTGATATTAAGTGTTTGGAGGGCTTAGTGCCCTAGATTGCAGAATGGCGACATGTGGTTACCCTAATGCTCAGTTTAAGTTATGCATGAAGTATTATGCATTTTATCTTATCATGTGCACGTAGAGAAAAAAAAACGTTGCATATCATTTAGTAAAGTTTTTTAACACTTTGAATTGTAAACCCAAAGTTCAGTAATGTAAAGAGACTGATGGGTCGTCGGCCTCCCAAGGGAGGAAATCTCAAAGAGTAGAGATTCCGGCTAGACCAGACAGTAAGTAGGACCCAGGCCCACAGTCGTAAGAACAGAAAGATAAAAAGCAGTTTAAAGCATGTTTCATATGAGCATATTTGCATCATAACTCTTAATGTAGTTTTACTAGTTTATGATGTGTTCATGTTTATATTTGTTGAGCGTTAACTCATCAGTTTACTCGTGTGCATGTAACCCAGGTAAACAGCCAGTTATACAGTAGTGTTGCTTAATGGACTGGCCGATGTAAAGTGGCGGATATGTCATGGGAACACGGGAGTGGTGTCTACTATGCCCGCTTAGGAAAATTCCGCTGTAGAGTAATGTAATATAGAACACTAGTATGTTTATTCAGTTTTAAGAAAGAGATGCTACAGTCATTGTCTTAGTAAAGAACAACGGACTGTAATAAGTAAGACAAATTTTCGGGGACTAGTTCCATATATGAATTCTTAAAGTATTAGTAAGATATACTATTAGTATAACAACATAACATGCTAGAAACATGTTAAGAACCCAAGAGTTAAAGTAAAGAAAGAAAAAAAATATTTCACTTGCGTATAGGTGTAAAATAAAGAGGCTATAGTCTAGTAATTAGTAATGGATTAGACTATAACTCGGCCTATTAGTAGTAGTGTAAGGTTGGCGACCCGCCGCTAGGGCAGGAGGCGTCACATTTACTATAAATGGGTTTGGGTCATAATGGGATTGGCACGATTAACACGATTATAAATGGGTTGGGTTATGGTTGACCTCCTAACAGGAAGTGACACAAATAGATACGATTAACTATATGTGTCATCTGCAATATAATGATATGTGATATAACATAAAAGTTTATATGACATATTAAATACAAGTAATGTGAATTTTAATATTTCTAGGTAAGATTCATTTACTTTTCTTAAAGGAAAAAATAAATTGACCAATAAGCATGTTATACCTGTCTTGACCGTGTTAAATAAGTCTTTATTATATTAGTTATTTATTCAACATATTTATTTAAACGAGTTATGCAGGTTGACATGATTAATAAATGAGTTGTGTCTGGGTTGACATTTTTGACACGTTTAATAAATAGGTCGTGTTTGAGTTGATATTTTCTGACACGATTAATAAACGGGTTGACACGAACACGAATTGCCACCCTTATCTATTCCTAATAGCTTCAAAAGAGGATGAGGAGGCACTAGACAGTGCATCCTTATGTGTATATATAATATAGGACAAGATTAGTAATTGGTTTTTTTTCCTGTACAATGAACTATAATCGGTAGTTTCTTTTTCCCAATTAAAAAAATACAGTTACTATTTTTATAAGTAAAAGTAATTTTAAGAGATTATGTGTGTGTATACACACACACATTTACATTAAAAAATACATTAATATCAGAGAGGAGGCGGGGTGGTGAGCACTTCCCCCGTCCTCACCCCGCAAAAAATTGATGATTAGATTTTGTCCCCATCACTATCCCCATCCTAATAATTGTGAACAGGGTGGGACTTAGTCCTCGTGAAGATTATTATCATCCTTTTTTTATTTTTTTTTCTTTATCAACTGATTTTTTTCTATACATAAAATTATAATTTTGCCAGTATCTTAATTACGTTGCTAGTATATAAAAAAAATTATGTTGCTAGTATGTTAATAACTTTGAGAAAGAAAAAATTTTAAATCTTACTATTTCAATATTTACGTATTTGATATTGAGCAAGTGATGTCAGAATTTTAGGGATTTGATTCGTTGAAATAAGGTTAATGGTTCCACATATCGTGGGATAAAATATCTACTTATTTCTTATATATTACCTTTAAATCTGATTCGTACAAAATAATATTATTATAAAGGTCAATAATGTCATCATACATATGCATTAAGCCAAATGTAGAATATTCAAAAATTGTAGTCATATTTTAATTCCGAAAACATAATTAAGTCATATGTCTCGTGAATCATAAGTCATCTCTCTAGCTTTTGGGCCTTGGAGCATTTGTAGTATATGGGCCTGGTGATAATTATGGCCCAACATAGTTATAGCCCATCCAACCCAAACTTCTATTTTCTTTTTTTTTGAAGATGAAAGTTTTTAATTTTACCCCCAACTGTTATAAAGAAACCTATAATTATAAATTTCGTACGTTTTTATTAAAAACTTTAATTTTACACCCCTCTCTCAATGAGAAGCCACACATTGTGCAAATTCGACTCAAAAACCTTGGCACAACTTATTCAAACATACGCCCAAACGAAGCAGCTAAACAGAGGCAAAGAGTTTCACGCTCAGCTTCTACGCGCCAATTATCCAATATGCATTTTCATGACCAACCACCTAATCAATATGTACTCCAAATGCGGACTTATCGACTATGCCCATAACCTGTTCGAGAAAATGCCTAAACGAAACATAGTTTCTTGGACAGCAATGATCACTGGATTTTCTCAAAACTCGAGGCTCTCGGAAGCTGTGAATGTCTTATCCCAAATGAGAATTGCCGGGCAGGACCCGACCCAGTTTGCGTTTGCGAGTATCATTAAAGCCTGCGTGTCCCTTGGGTTGATTAAGATTGGGAAGCAAACACATTGTCTTGCTTTGAAATATTGCCTTGATTGGAATATATATGTGGGAAGTAATTTAGCTGATATGTACTCGAAGTGCGGGATGATAATTGAAGCGTGCAAGTTCTTTGAGGAGATGCCATGTAAGGACGCAGTGTTATGGACGGCAATGATCGATGGATATGCGAAGAATGGCGAGTTTGAGGCTGCTTTGTTAGCTTTTAAGAGGATGAATAAGGATGGAGTTATGATTGATCCTCATGTTCTTAGTAGCACATTAAGTGCTTGTGCAGCACTGAGGGATCATAAGTTTGGAAAGTGTCTTCAAACGAGTGTTGTGAAGTTAGGATTTGAATTAAAGGTTGTTGTGGGCAATGCTCTTCTTGATATGTACTCAAAAGCAGGAGATATGGAAAGTGCTTCAAATGTGTTTGTGGTTATGTCAGAGCACAGAAATGTTGTGTCTTTTACCTCCTTGCTTCATGGGTATTGCAAAATGCAGTGGTTCAATGAGGCTCTTGCCGTATTCGTTGACTTGAGGAGGCAGGGTATTGATCCCAATGAGTACACTTTCTCAAGCTTGATCAAGGCTTGTGCCAGCCAAGCTGCACTTGAACAAGGAGCCCAGCTTCATGCCCAAGTGGTTAAACTTAATCTCGATGTGGATTCTTATATTTCTGCCTGTCTTCTGGACATGTATGGAAAATGTGGGTTGCTTGACCATTCAATTCGAGTATTTAACGAGACTAGAAACCCAACTGAGATTGCGTGGAATTCCTTACTGAATGTGTTTGCACAACATGGCTTAGGAAAAGAAGTCATGGAACTGTTTAATAAAATGGTTCTTGTGGTGAAACCGAATGCAATAACATTCACCAGTCTTCTGACAGGGTGTAGCCATGCCGGGTTATTTAATGAGGGGTTGAACTTCTTCTATTCTATGGAGAAAACATATGGAGTGGTCCCTAGAGAGGAACATTACAATTGCGTTATCGATCTACTTGGTCGTGCTGGAAGGCTTAAAGATGCTGAGGAATTCATCAACGGAATGCTGTTCAAGCCAAATGCTTTCGGGTGGTGCTCTTTCCTCGGGGCTTGCAGGGTCCATGGCGACACAAAGAGGGGAAAATTCGCGGTGGAAGAATTGATCAAGCTTGAACCTGAAAACATTGGAGCTATAGTTTTGCTCTCGAATCTGTATGCGAAGGAAGGGAAATGGGAAGAAGTGAGGAGGTTGAGAACAAAAATGAGAGAAGGAAACCTGCAGAAATTGCCTGGTCATAGTTGGGTTGATGTTGGAAACAAAACTCATGTTTTTGGAGCCGAAGATTGGTCTCATTCTCGGCGGAAAGAAATATACGAGAAGCTTGATAGTCTTCTTGTGCAGATACAGAAAGCTGGATATGTTCCTTGCACTGATTCTGTGGCAGTTGATATGGATGATAGTGAAAAGCAGACGCTTCTTCATCATCACAGTGAGAGAGTAGCCATTGCATTTGCTTTATTAAGTATGCCAAATGGGAAACCAATAATTGTGAAGAAAAACTTAAGGGTTTGTGTCGATTGCCATTCTGCAATCAAGTACATTTCTAAGGTTGTTGGGAGAAAGATTATAGTCAGGGATACTAGAAGATATCACCATTTTGCAGATGGATCATGCTCTTGTGGAGATTACTGGTAAGTGGTAAAGGTTTTGGAAGGCCTGAGATTCATTGGCCATAAGTAAAGTTTATACAAAATGTTGTTATTTGTTTGTTGCTTTGCCATAAACATGTTCTCTAATTGATGTTTAAGCTGCCATGCAAATGGTCTTTTTGACAGTTATTTAGCTAACAGGGTCAGGAAAGTGTGAATACCGACAAGCATGATTAAAAAATGATGCAAAAAGACATCTAACCCTTGACCCTTAATGAGTAGAACTTGGAAGAGGCATTCCATTTTTGTATTTCCCTTTAAACACCTCAAAGTCTTTTATTCCTCGCATTTCTATATAGAGTAAAAACAACAACACTAATTGCAATCCCAATTTTTTTTTTTAATACCAATTTAAATAACGGTGAATTGCCATTCTTTTTCTATTAGATAGATGTAATTTTTTATCATTAATTGACGAAAAAAATTTTTAAATACATACTTATAAAAATATAAAAACTCACATGTTACGTCAATTAGTATAAAAAAGTTGAATTATAGTTAGGATCTTTAGCATTATTCTTTTGAATATTGTTTTCTTTGCTAACGAGAAAGGACATGCCACTCGTTCTATTTCTATGATAGAATAGCAATTTGTTTTTTATTTTTTATTTTTTTTATTTTTTATTTTTTTTTATAACAAGCCATTTGAATATTTTACGGACAAAAGAGGCAAGGACAGTAGTTCTTCCTTTTTACAAGATAAGATAGTCTTGGCCCAATCGTTTTGTTAGTTTGAATCACAACTTAAATTTTTATTATAGTATTTTTTTCATAAAAGTTTAAATTTTAACTTTTTGTACAATATTATTTTCTTTCACGTAAAATCACTTTTCAACTTCTATTCATTAGTTTTGCTAACTTCATTTCCCATTTTACTTATACAGAATTAATTGCTCACCTGTAAAAATACCTCTCCAGGAAATATAAATGAGTTCACCTTTTTATATTGTAATTTAAGACATTAAAGAGAGCTTAGGCTTTCAGAAATGGTCACAAACGCTTGGTAAATAAACGAAAAATCTTGAACCATAAATGGCTCTACATGACTCTTTAGAAGGCAAATTCTATACAAGGCAATCCATTCAAATCTGATGGATTAAGAAAAAACAGGCTGAATTCTTTGGCACACAAACAAACCTAGAACAAGTTATTATCCACTACTCAGTACCAGTATACCTGCTATATCTCATGGCAAACCACTAAACAAAGAGGGCACAGGTGTCTACTACCTACAAGGCGTATTTGGAACCCTAAGAAGGGATGCTGAATAGAGAAGGAACGACATTCTTGGGAATTGGGATAAAGCATATCAGGCTCTTGGATAACGTGAACGTCCTTTCTTCTTTAAGAAATCGGGAATTTCCACTGAGCTACCGTCGGTAAAAGAGGATGGCCGCCGATTGATTCCGAGGCCAATGTCGCCCTGTGCCTGCATTTAAATGATGAGAAAATGAGAGAAATTCCAGTAGGTTTTGAGAAAATGTGTGAAAAAAGAGGGAGAGTTACGTGACAAACAAATACTTAGGGGCGCCACTGGTGTTGAGAGCCACAACTAACAAAGAGTGACCATTATCTATTAGTGTGTGGTGTTGAACACTAGTGGTGTCCTTTAGCTTTGTTCTAAGTAATACCTGGATTGGCCTTCCTTCACTTTCTTCTTGGCGTTTAAATCCGGTTGCGATCAAAGTTATGCTGACCTGCATAAGAATAAGCCAAAGTATTATTGCATCTATGGAATGACGACTTATGAAGATAAGTTAAACGAATAAATTTTTTTTCCACGCACTTAAGAATGAGAGAGGACTTACTTGACCACTGAGTGATGGATCTATCACTGCTCCAAATATTAAATTTGCAGTTGGATCCACAAGGTCATATATAACCTCTGCTGCAGCATTTACCTACCATAATACACATTACCAAAGAATTAGAAGTTAAAGAGGAGCCGAAGTGGGAAAAGAGAGAAAGGCGGGCGGGGGTGCCGCGAGGAGAGTGGGAAGCACCTCGAATAAGGTCAGATCAGTTCCGCCAGTTATGTTCCACACAATTCCAGTTGCCCTCTCAATACCAATATCTAGTAAAGGTGATTGGATGGCATTTAAAGCGGCGTCTCTTGCCCTGGTCTTCCCTACTCAAAAGCAAGCACCAGAAAATGAATATCAGTATATAAGAGCATTTGAACACAACAGAACCACAATCTACCTGTTTCCTATATTTTGGCAATAATGAAGGTGCACTAGCCTGCAGGAATTTTAGCTAGCCATATGTAAGGCCAGGCAAACTTAGAATACAATGACCACTTAACCAATTTAGTTTCATCCTACAGATCAATTATGATCTTTCCTTTTCCTGGTCTCACAATAAAAGAAGTTCAAGATTTTCCTAATGCCAGTTTTTGACCATTTAATTACCAAAAAAAGGTTATAAACCATGGTGCTATAAAGAGGAAAACAAATTTGGTCTTAGGAAAAAGTAAATAGAAAATCAAGCAATGCCTCTATCATGATATCAAAGTGGAAATGGGTAGCTAAAAAAAGTTACCAGTTGCAGTTCCTATTCCCATCAACGAAGAACCAGCATTTGCCATTATAGCCCTTACATCAGCAAAATCCACATTTACAAGCCCTGGTACCTGCAGTTAAAGTAGCCCACCACCAATTAAACAAAAACATGTTCCGTATTTACCAGCCGAATGCTTGCAAGCTTTTAAGGTAGGAAAGCCTTGAAATATCCATACACTAATGTGATTTTATGTGAAAAATAGCAAAAAATTGTAAATAGTGCAATCTTACATATTGACCATCAGTCTCCATACCGTGATTATATCAGAGATACCACGAACACCTTGTCGAAGAATATCATCAGCAAGGTTAAACGCTTCTGTTACTGGGGTGGACTGGGAAACTGCAGTCAATAACTTGTCGTTTGGAATGACTATCAGTGTATCAACATTCTCTCTTAAAGCAGCTATTCCTTCTTGTGCTTGAACTGCCCTCTTTCGTCCCTCAAAAGAGAAAGGGGTTGTGACAATACCAACAGTCAAGATTCCTATTGACTTTGCAATCCCAGCAATTATAGGTGCCCCACCAGTGCCGGTGCCTCCACCCATTCCAGCCTGCACAAGACATGAAAAGTGATTTACAATCACAAACTTCTTAAAATAAGTATGTTTTACAGCATAGCAACCTAAACCAGTTTCAGCTGGGAAGTCATAATGGATGCCAACAGAACCTACCGTAACAAAGACCATGTCGGATCCATGAAGTGCTTCCTCTATTAATGCTCTGCTTTCTTTTGCGGCATTCATGCCTATCTCTGGGTTCCCACCAGCACCAAGCCCTCTGGTAAGCTCTTGACCGATTTGCAAACGGTTTTCTGGAAACACAGGCGACATTCTCATGGCTTGAACATCTGTGTTAACGATCCAGAACTCAACACCCTTCATTGAACTCTCTATCATGCGATTAACTGCATTCGACCCACCACCACCAACACCAATAACCTTGATTTTTGCTTCGTTGTATTTGTTCGAACCGGATTCATCTCCTAAGCTCTCAGTAACACCTCCACCCAAACTCTCTTTCCTCGGGTTGTTGACACTGTTGTTCCCTTCCCTAAGCATCGAAATCTCCGGGTGTAGATTCAGAAAAGGGTCTTTGCGTTGGTATGGACTAACACTGTGAGAGTTGGAAGAACACTTAAGTTGATGCAAATGTGACTTTTGGCTTCCACCAAAAAGTCCATACTTGTCCTCCAATCCTTTCATACAAACACTTCTTCCAAAATGGTTCTCAGCTGGTGCTCTACCTCTAAGTACAGTGAGCACCCCTGCCGGGTTTCGAGTATCAGAAAGGGTAAAATAGGCCGACGTATAGGTAGCCATCTTATAACAGTAAAACTCAGATCTCAGAGAAAGGTAAGCTGATAAACGCCGTGAAATTTACAGACCCAAATGGCTTAAAATTTAAAATCCTACCACAAAACTACCCTCCAATAACAATACCTGTTTACCAAAAAAAAAAAAAAAAACAGCCAACAAAAGATAAACAGTCAAAACCTCGGATTAAGGAAAGAATAATCTATAATTCCACTAAAGGGTAAATAATTGACCCAAATAAGAAGCAAGAACAAGAACATTAGAACCCGATAATATAGTACATAGAACAAACAATCAAGCCAATAAAAAAAACACTAAAACTCCTGCAAAATCAACTAGCTGAGAGAAAAAAAACTCAAACGCAACAACAGTAAGTCACAGAAAAGAAATAAATCCCAGTTACAATGAGCAACAAATGCTGATAATATCTGGCAAAACAAGAGAACCCCATTAATTGTATCGAAACATAGAAGGAAATGAACAGAAAATGGCACCTGGGTTTCAGAGAAAAACACGCGAGAAAGCTGGAGAGACCTTGGAAATAGGAATTGCAGAGAGCATTTGGTGGGCGCTGAGCCCAAAGTGGATCGAAAATTGAAATGGGGTTTAGCTCCTTCGGCCTTGGACTTGGACTCTCTACGGACAGACAGCAGCGGACTAGAGAGAGACTAGCGGTAGCAGGTGTGTCCCAAATTTTTCTCTTTTTTTCCCCTTTTTATTTTATTTATTATAGTAATAATAGGGGTTTTTTTTTTTTTTTTTGGGGTGATAAAATGGTGTGGGGGAGGTCAGAGGGAGAACGAGCATAAAAAATCTAGTGAATGGACCAAACAAAAACTACTTTTTCAGCTAATGTCATGTGGGCAGGCTCACAAGGCAACGATTTTGATTGAAACCTCGTGTCCTAATAAGTTAATTTCATAGGCCCCGACTGATTTAGCTACTGAAAACCAAAGGAAAAGGGGGCCTTGTGATAGTGAACATCATCATCAGTATTACGCTTAGTTTGTTTCGCTATTTAAATTACAACTCAAATTTTTTATTTTAATGTTTTTTTCACAAAAATTTTAATTAAAATTTTTTTATTATAATATTTTTTTTTTACATAAATTCTTTTTTTAACTCGAACGAACGAAATAAACATGGCTAATCATTACTTATTTTTAAATTATCGTTATAGTTGAGAGTATTTATAGTCTCCCAAATTAAAGACATAACTATAGTTCTTCAGTGCTGCAATATTTAAACCTATTCTTAGTACATAATAAAAGCTGAAACATTTTTTAAACATTTTTTTTCTTTGTTTTTTTGTCATGGAAAAATAAATGTAACTTTTAGCAGCATCATTTTGGTTGGAGACAAGGGGTGAGGCCATATCGATGTGGCTTGCAGTCAATAGAATGAGCCCGCGTAGAACGTGGCACAAGATGAAGTTCCCTTTCGTCAATAACATCACGAGATTGGAATCGAATAAAGGTTAATGCGGAGAAATGATTGATTTTTATACTTTCTTTGAAGAAAAAATCTTATCTTTATTGACTAAGTAAATCTCATATTTATGGATTAAATAATTAAAAAATCTCACGTTTTCCGAATAAATCCAATTATTCTTTTAGTATTGGTAAATTCAACTATTTATCATAATTTAAAAATAAAATATTCACCCCCCACTTCAAATTTCCTAAAACTGCTTCTTTCAAGCCTTTTAAGGTTCAAGTTTCTCTAACAATAATTGATTGCAACTTAGCGGTCTAGCTGTAAATCTGTAGTACCTCAACAGTAGAGGTTTAGAATTCGAATCCCATCTTAAAAAAAAAAAAAAAAAAAAAAAAAGCACATTATAGTAGCAAGAGTGATATAACCAACTACCTTTGTTGTAAAGCATCTTTTAAGAAGCTTACAAATATTCATAGAGCCATATTTGTGCTCATATGGTAGTAAAAAATATGTTGGTAAATGGCCAAGTAATTTTGGTTAGACTCAGAATACCAATAGGCATATTGGAAGCAAAAATATGTGTGGGAGTTATGTTTCTACTTCCTACATGAGCAGCTCAGTTTGCAAAATGTTACAATATGTAACTTCAGGAAATGCTGAACATTTAGACTACACTCCAATCTCCATTTACCAAGGACACAACAAAGAGATTCAACCTTGAGTAGTTTTTCTTGCAAGACAGTGTATATAGCTATACCTTCCTCAATCCCGAAAACATTGATGAATTACTCATGCTTCTCCTGAGGGTAAGTGCTGTGAAAGACAAAATATGAAGCATAGAAGCCTGTGGTTCCAAGTATTAGGAAGAAGGCATAAGAGATGCAGGCATTGTATCCCAAAAAGCGGAGCAGCGTTGCGTCTCCAACGTTGGGAACTCTGGAGAAAAAGTAGATGCCATACACGAACATGAAAATGGCTGGTGATCCCCCGCAAAGGACAGATCTGCGTGTATGAATGTACAACTTTAATTGAGCAATCTTTCTTTTAGGAATAATTTGGCCATTTATATGATGAAGAAATAATTAGTGATGTGTATATATACCTCCACCACCACTGATGGTCATGCTTGGCAAACTGGTAGCTTGTGGTGACGATTGCTACAACCACAGTCAGTGTGATGACCACGATGAATGAAGTAAGCATAAGGTGAAACGCTCCGCATATCTTGAAATGCCACAAGCTCGCATAGATATTGTCCATCTCCGGGAACATTGCGATTGAAGGTAAAAGGGCTCCGAAAAGCATCTGAGCTGGTGTCTTCATGTACCAAGACTCCAGAGGAATGTCTCTCGGAAGTCTTCTTGTAGTACAAGGTGCTTCAGATTCTGTTCTGAAACAATGAGCAAGGGTGCCGCCTAGACTTACGAGAACGACGGTGACAAGTCCCCAAACGACAAGGTTTTCACATATGATGCCAAGTTCAGGTACCGCTGACATCCCAGACCTTGTTATTACTAAACCATTTGCAATAACTGCTGTTGTTAGCGCTGGAATAAAGTATACTGTTCCAGCTTGGAAAGTGCATTCTTTCTGGAAAGAGAGAGAGAGAGAGAGAGAGAGAGAAATAAAAAAAATAAAAATAAAAAAACATCAGAGTTGTAGAAAATATAGCGAAGAAATATAACAGAGGAAGGATTAGTATACTGGGATTAAAATTATGTAGAGCAATTACCCAACCAACTGGAGTGAACTGGCCATGAAATGAAGTAGCCTTGTAGCCAGCAACCACAGACGTAAAACAATATGTCCGCAAGATCACAGAACAGAGTGATTCGAGATCGCAGGGATGCAGGAAACCTCTATATGCCAAAATGAAGAAGATGCAAATCCTGCAAAATGGCGGTTTTACTCATTAGCCCTGTTAATTGCTATCTAATAAAACCTGCAAAATGGCGGCTTTTCTTATTAGCACCGTTAATCACTATCTAATAAAACTTTCAGAAATTTGAAACTGCCATTAGTTGTTGATGATAAAATCAGAATGCAACCTAAAACATACGCATGTGTTTTTCTTAGATGTCCTTTAACGTTGTCTGTGTTTTAATTAGGAATCGTCTAACTAGAGTATTTAGACTGTATGTAAACATGTATTGTAATTTTCTTTACGTTTAATATACGCAATGAATACTGTCAAGTGTCAAGACTAAAAGCTGTAAACAATAAATGACCTGAAAGGGCAGATTCTTATGATTAACTAGATCACTACTGAAGTTCTCTTTATTGGACTCGAATGCAGAAGCAGTTTAAAAACCAGTAGATTGTTGAAAAAGATCAATTACGAAATAAGCAGCTGAATTCCATTCCCCAGGATGGCACCAAGCAATGATGTGTATTTAGGACAAATGCAGGTGTCACCACGAATGTACTGTGGACATTTTGAATGTCCCCCCTCTCTATTAGAGCACCTGCAGTACAAGTGAAGATCTCAGCTGAATAAATGTCAACGGGTAGCTTCGAACTAGGCATAAAATCGAAAAAGAAATCATACCGCATCAAATACTTCATGAGGTATGGCAGAGTCACTATAAGAATCAAGCCAACCCATAAGAGAGTGACATTTGCCCAGATCATCAATGCTGACATCCATTTATGATCATCATCATTTTTAGGCCTGTGATCTTTCTCATGTAGGGTCTTATTCAACGGAAGACTGGTATCACCATCTACTTCAGTGCCGTACCAGTAAACCGAATAAGAGAAATTGACTTTGATATCAGCAGCTTCAGTTATATCGACGTTAAAGTGTGGGTTGCCCGAAATGTACATTTCTGTAACTTGGTTCTCTGAGTAATGTACATGGAAGTCGATGCTTGGAACTAGAAAGTACCTTGGTTGTGTGCGAGAAGACCCATCATCGTCAATGAATCCGACACTTTCCCGCAAGGTAAAGTTGTTATAGGCCATCTCGTATACAAAGTTTCTTCTTATAGCATCCTTAAACTTTTCCACATCATCTTTTCTTAGACTTTTATCACAAAGGATTTTATCATTGGCATCCTCCCTAAATTTCAACTCATACTTCGTCACGGCGTGGCAATCCCCCGCTAAAACCTGTTTTAGTGATTTCTTCGCGTAGTTTATCGTTTCTGTAGTCAGCCCAACGTGAGAAGGACAAGGTATCAATCTTAAGACCTTATTAACTTATCAAGAGTGGAATCTCCAATATTTCTTCGGTTACTTATACACAATATGTCCATATTCCTTGTTAATAAATAAGTCCACAACCTAAGTTAGCTCTTTAATGCGGAGCAAGCGCAAAATAACACCATTGAACAGTTGCATCAACGAATCAGATCATTTAAGGAACATAATATCTAACCATTTAATTGCAAGAAAATTATCAAGCTAACAATGGAAATAAGCATTTACCTCCCGCGGGGCAAAATGGGAAGTCAAAATACGGATATTGCTCACTGCAAGTGGTGAATATTTGAATCGTTAATCACATGAACTAATCAGAATTTTCATAGATTTTATCTAGAAAGTCTTGTGCTCCAAAGTATTGAAAGAAATTCAGATTTTAGATTTCTGTTAAGCTCTAGTTACTTTATCTAGCATTTTTCTTAGCAGCAAAGCATCCGGTGATTACTTTTTCTGTGCTGTGTTGGCTGCTAAGAAACTGCAGGAAAGTAAACAAAATCTGAGCACCAAAGCTTAAAAACTTATCCTAAATTAGATCAATGGATACAAAGAGCTCCGTTCAACATATAGATTTATAATTCCAGGTCATAATCGACTTTCTTTTTCTGAAAACATGAAATAACAACGACAAAAGCACGAATTTAGATTTCAGATTTCTACATCACTACTTCTTCTACCAGTGCCGTTTGGCTACTGAGAAAATTTAGGAAAATTAAAAAGAAAAAAACCTGAGCACCGCACTTACCAGACATATATGATTCCAAGTAAAATCAGCTTTCACGTTCTTGAAAACAGAAAATAATATTTCCTCAGAAACAAACAAGTTCAAGATGAAAAATAAAGAAAAAGCGACTCCAGATCTTGAATCACATTACGCCGACACTGCGATACAAAACCTCACGCATATACATATACATATATATATATATAGCTACAACGATCGGAGTGAGAAAAGCGCGCGTCGATCATTCAAAACAGAAATAAGAAAGTGATAAAAAGTTCGATGATCAGTACCAAGAAGCTTCGAGAGTACGAACACTGTTGGCCAAAACATAGAGTCGATCTCCTTCTTCATGAAAATTTTCCGAAGAACTCCAACGATCAAAACCGCTTCGTCGCGAGGAGATTACCAGAGGCACCGCCATAGCCATCAGTACCAGAGCCGAGATAATCTTTCTGCGTTCAACCGCCATGGATTTTCTCGGAAGAAAACAAGGAAGAAAATGAGAGAGAAATCTAGTTCGAAGAGGTTGTGTTGATAATAATGGAGGGAAAATCTGTCTCAAAATGATTTCAACTTCTTTTTTTTTTTTTTTTTTTTTTTCAGAAATCAGTTGTCCTCTATTACTGTAAGAAAATTAGCGTAACAGAAATTAGTTTTGGAGGCGATGATCGGTTCACATGTTGGTCAGAAGTGTTATGTCAAGGAAGGTATTCTATTGATCCACGTGTCTGACAGGAGACATGAGGGCATGAACAGATGTATTAACAAACGACAATATCTTGATAAACGGAAAGAAAAAAACGACAATGATCAAAAAGTCAACACGACGATGGATATAAAGAACCATAAACGACAAGTATTTGTCAGACGACAATAACTAAACAGGACAAAAACTCTGAAAGTCACAGCAACTATAGAAACCAACAGCGTATTCAAAGACGTCATTTTTTTTTCTCCTTTTCAAATGATGATTGATTGATAAAGGACGTCAATCTAAGAACAAAAAAAAAACAAAAAAATCTGCAAGAGTAAAAGATGACAAGTTGGCAACAAGTATAAGAACGACGATATCCTTGAAAAGATGTGAAGTATTGTAGAACGACAATAACAATAAATATAATAATTAAAGGCACATTTAGTTTGTTAATTTGAGTTGAGATATGATTTTATGTGAAAATTTTTTACTGTAATAAAAAAGTTATATGTCATTGTTTGTGAGAGTTTTTTACTGTAGTAAAACTCAAATTCTAAACTCGAATCAGTAAAATAAATGTGACTTAAAGAATCAGCAAAATTATTTTCAGTGAATTTCGTAGGCCTAAGTTTGTCTGATAAAAAATGGATCATCTCTTGAATAAGGGGAAAGAAAAAAAAAGGCAAGAAAAAACCCCTCTTGAATAGCCTTAAAAAAAAAAAAAAAAAAAAAAAAAAAAAAAAAAGGGGGGGGGGAAAAAAAAAAAAAAAAAAAAAAAAAAAAAAAAAAAAAAAAGGGGGGATGAGAAGAAATTGATATGTAGCTGCAATATATTGGATTTGAATTTTCCTCAAGTTTGTGCTTTGTATAGTTGACGCTACGATTTCTTTTCCGCTTTTCGCTTATGTTTTCTCATAGAACTGCAAAATTGTTGCCTTCTTTTTGAGTTGCCATGTGGTTTTCTAACTATAGTGCGTATAATTGTATATAATATACGCCATTGGTGGCGCGCCACCGTGAAAAGCGGTAGTGTAGGAAGGTTGCCACGGGTAGCCGGAGGTGAGATGGCAAATCACGATATTTGAAGTCAGACATTTGTTAGGCAGATTGGTAGACTTGAATGAAAACGACAGAAATGTGAGAAAACAACAACAGAATGAAAAGCGACAAGCATTCGGAAACGCAATAACATCTAGAAAAGAACTCAAACGAAAACAAAGTGAAAACTGACAAAAGAATGAGAAACGACAGTAGCATTTCAAATAGACGACACGACAGCCTGATAAACGAAAATAAATAAGAAAGGTACCGTGTTTCGAGGGGAAAAAAAGCACCATAAAAACGACAATGAGATAATGAATGAAAACCACGAGAAAATATCAAAATGAAAATTATTATAGAAACAACAACATATTTGAATACAAGTACCTAACAAATATACGGAAAACAACGGTTGCATTTATTTAAGAAACGGCAACCTCTTGAAAACGAAGATTTTTGTAAAACAACGATATTTGACAAACAACAGTAAACTAAAATGATATTTGACAAACAACAATAAAGTGTAGGTATTAGTTTGAGTCTTTTAATACTTTATAAGATGATATAAATAATGCAGAGATGTAAAATGAAAGAACTCGAGAGAATTAGTATCGCAGTTTGGTTATAATCTACTCTGCGGGGCGTCGCCCAGATGATTAACAATCCACTAAGAACTCTTTTACAATTCAATTGGACTTAATCTACCCGAGATTCCCTTTCTAAGAAGACGCTTATGAATTTGTAATTTCTCAATAGACTTCAACAGTGAGATCCCCTCAACTTTTTTAACATTAGAATCTATCCAACTAAGTTTCTCTCCCGAAAAACACTCAAATCATCTCTCTGAATACAAGTGCTCACCCATGTCTCACAACCCAGAAAAAACTAATCAAAAGGTGTTCAAAGACTCAAGAGACTCTTTGAATAAATAAGCAAAATGTGAACAGCTTGACGACCTCTTCAATTAATTCGCTGAACCAAATCTATTGTAGTTCCTTGTTGCAACAATAACTGTAACATAGCTGTCAGGGTTAGCTCACACAAAATCAGTCCAAATCAATCTGCTTAAATCTTGAAATCTTTTCGAAACTGATATACAAATATGGACACATTCCTAGGAGACAGAGAAAGATCATCCAGTTACAGAAACTCAATTAAATATCAATCAAATCACCAATTATCAATTTACCATTTTTGGATTAATAGTTGACTTTCAAAAACAAAAACCATATTCAGTTTCCAGATCTGCAGAAACTTTCTAAAAAGAATTGTCCATCTGCTAATCTATTCTCAATCAAAATCAACCAGTCAATCATTCTCAAAATAATGTTAATCATAAAGCGATCCGAATCAATACAAAATTTAGAAAAAAAATCTCAACAATATCCCCCTTTGGCATTGTTTTGGCAGAACTTAAAAATGGAAACTGAAACATAATAACTTTCATAAAGTTAACCAGCAAAAAAACAAATCAGAAGCAAAATAGTAATTGTCTCCACCTAGTTTAAGAAAAACTCCCCCTAAACTATACCTACTCCCACTTTTTGATAAAAAAAAATGCTCAAAGTGATCAACTGTCGGTGAGCAGTATGAAAAGATGATGGAGAACCCTGAGTAGGAGAAGAAACGGGAGCATTGGTAGGAGCAGAGTTGTGCCGCGGAGCAGTTGAAGACGAAGAATGATGAAAAGTAGCCAACAGTGCCTTAAGTTCAGTCTCCTTGGCAGAGAGATGAAGTTGTTCCTCAGCTAGCTTTTTTTTTTTGAGGTGAACCTGTTGCAGCTCAATAGAAAGAAACTTGTAGATACGAGATGAATCACCTGTTGCAAAACTTGTTGTAACATCAGGTGCAACATGTGAAGAAGCAGCTTGCTCCCCCTTAATATCATATAGATGTTCTCTTTTCAGCAATTTCAGAGAAATCTTCATAGGAGCTCTTAGTTGAACAATAGAGTCTGTGTCCTCAATCAGGTCTGCTTATTGAGAAGTGAGAATATCATGGATTAAACACGGAAAAGGAAGAATTTTTGTGCTCACAGGAGCACTGGCATATAGAACAATTTCTTCAAAAATGTGCCTGCCTATGTCAAAAACCATGCCAGTACCCAGGAGATATAATAACAGTGCCAAATCTCTTGTCACGGTGGTAGGATGCAAAGAAGGAAGTCAATTTGCTAGAGCAATCTTGTGAAGGACTGAATATTTAACAGTGAGCTCTGCAAATCTAAGAAATCCAGACCATTTAATATTTTTCCCAGTGATCTCAGAGGCGACATCATTCATGTCCTCATCTCCATCAAGTTTTTTAGTCATGTCAGACTCAAAATTTGGACAACCTAGATAATCATTTATATTAGTAGGAGAAAATTGAAGAATATGTTTTCTCACATATATTTGACAAAACTTTAGGGATTTCTGATTCGCAATATCTGGATCCAGATTAGCATAAAACTCATAAATGAGAGTACTGGAGAAAGGACTAGCCTTACTAATTGTACCCATAATCTCCGTGGAAGTAAGAATATCTACAATAGATTCTTGTATATCCTTATGGTTACCCCATTGAATCAATCTTTCAGAAAGGATCTTCCAACCACAAATCAAATCCCATGTATCTTTTTCTCTTCATAATAAAACTATTGGGAAAAAGCTTTTGAAGGAACATACCGACCAGAGGACTGTGTCCTTTTTGTTGTAGAGGGTGTTGTAAAAAGTTCTCCAACTGGGATCTTTGTCTTTTTCCGAGTGGACTGTTTGTTGACTGGCTTTGTCTTTGAGGCGTGGGTCTTTTGAAAATTTGACTTCTTCTTCGGAGAGCTAGACTTGGCGGGAACATTTTCTCAGCAAAATTCTTCTTATTATGGACTTCTACCGGTTCAGAGATTGAAGCTGAATCTCGTTGGTTTAGAGAGCTTTGAGTGAATCTTACTCGCTTCTGAACTGGTGCTCCATCTTTGAAAAGTCCCCTCTTCGTTTTTGTAGGAACTGTAGAACTTGAGGGAGCAGTTTCTTTTTCGATGGAACTTCGGGTTACTGTGGCGGAAAAAATGATCCTCCAGAATTCTCCATTGGCGCGACAAGGATTGGGTCGAAGACCACAATTTTCCTGGATGAAAATACGACCTGTTGAGATGGATCAAAGATTACGATAGGCTCCAGTGGCGGAGATTCTTGAAAAACGGTGATGATGGCGGTGATCTTGAAGCTTGGGCAGTGGAGGATGTAGAGGTAGAAGACAGCGGCGTTGGAATGTGAAAAGACAACGGCGAACTTACATCGGATTCGGACATACTTGAAGAAGACGGCTGGACTTTGTGAATTCTTCCACGGTGGTGAAGTTTTTCCATGGCGGCATCAATCTCTCCCTTGGTCATGACGGCGACAGAGAAACGGCAAAGAGAGAATGAAATGTTTTTTTTTTTTTTTGAGGAGAAACAAGTGATGAAAGATTAGGACAAACTCTCTCAAAAAAACTCTTGATAAACGAATTTGAGGGGCATACCTAAAATCTTCTTTTAAAAAAATCCCTCTTATTATGGAAATTGAGATTTGGTTTTTTTTATATATTTAAAAAAACTACTATGAATAATATATGCTTAGAGTAATATTTATTCAAAGTTATGTTTAAAGATCAAATATGTACCATTAAGAATTTCTCAACACATTAAAATTTATATATGAACCAACTGTATGTGTATAAAAATTTCACAAAATTTCCTCTTTGAACCTTTTCAATCTTAGCATTCTAATATATGGACATGACATAACCTGTTCAAATTTACCTGTTCATCTAATCATCCGCAAGTTTTTTTTTTTATTATTTGGGGCCTTTCACTATAGCACCAAGGCAGCTATTTTCTCATGGTAGATCATCCTCTACGTATTGGTGATACATAGGCCCAGGTTACTCAAGGATAGCTTCACACAAGATGTAAGTAGCTTTTCTCGTTTTTTTTTTTCCTTTTGTTTAAAGAAATTACCTGCATATCTTCTTTCTAAAAACAAGATGATTAGAATCCAAGAATGGAGATTAATCTCAAGTCACAAGAATTCAATATCCATTAATTATTATGCTTAAAATGCAATGTTCTAAATAAATTGCTGTGAAATCGTGCAGAAGAGAGATTGGTTCACATAAGAATGTCAAAATATTGAGAAAATCAACTTCCAAATTATCAAACTGAATATAACAGATCATGAATTATACTCACATAACACATATACCTAGAGCTTTTCTCATAGGCTCATATTTTATTGCATCAAGTGCCTTGGTAAAAATGTCAGCCAGTTGTTTCTCTGTTGCAACATAGTCAAGAACAATTATTTTATTGTCAACCAAATCTCAAATAAAATGATATCAAATATCAATATGTTTAGTTCTAGAGTGCTGTACAAGATTCTTTGAAATGTTTATTGCACTCGTGTTGTCACAATAAACAGTTAAAGTATCCTGTAAAATACCATAATCTTTGAGCATTTATTTCATCCATAACAATTGTGTACAACAACTCCCTGCTGCTATGTATTCTGCCTCTGCCGTGGATAGAAAGATTGAATTCTGTTTCTTGTTGTACCATGAGACCATGTTGTTTCCTAAAAGGAAACATCTGCCAGTTGTACTTTTTCTATCATCTGCATTTCCAGCCCAATCTGCATCGCTATACCCTGCAAGATTAGAATTTGTGTCCTTTGAATACCAAATGCCGTAATTTGCCGTTCCTTTCACATAACGAATGATCATTTTCACTGCTGCCAAATGAAATTCCTTTAGATCTGCCTAGTACCTAGCACAAGCACCAACACTGAAACAAATATCAGGTCTACTAGCTGTGAGATAAAGTAGACTACCGATCATGCTCTTATAGAGACTTGGATCAATTGAAACTCCTCCTTCATCCTTGATCAATTTAACAGAGGAACCCATTGGAGTTCTCATATCTTTGGTTCTGCCAAGTCCGAATCTCTTTACTAGATTGTTTGCATATTTTGATGTGAGATAAAAATCTCATCATGCTCTTGTTTAACCTGCAGTCCTAAAAAATAAGTTAGTTCCCCAACCATACTCATCTCAAATTCTTTCTTCATTTGATTAACAAACTCATCAATCTTGACCTGTGAAATAGATCCAAAAACAATGTCATCAACATAAATTTGTGCAATGATCATGCCAGTTTTAAATTGTTTAATGAACAAAGTTTTATCTACTTCCCCTTTCTTGTAACACTTTTCAATTAAAAAATTTGTCAATCTTTCATACCATAACATTTGTGTTTTCACTTTGGTCTTGTTCATTTTGAGTCAAAACTGAGTTTGTTAGTGACTGTTTAGAACTAGATTCGGACATTAACTTGTGTTGAATCTGAAAAAAATCTTCAGTCACCAAATTTTCTATTTTATCCCAAGTCGGATCTTCACTGTTTCTCTCCCCCTGAAGAGGAGACTTAAAAAAAGGTTTTGTTTCAAAGAAAGATACATCCATAGATACAAACATTTTTTTAAAAATAGGATCATAGCATTTGTAGCCCGTTTTTGTTGGTGCATATCCTACAAAAACGCATTTTCTAGCCCTAGGATCTAACTTACTCCGGTTTTGATCATGATTGTGAACAAAGACAGTACACCCAAATACTTTAATTGGTAATTCGGATAAGATCCTAGAGGATGGAAAATTTTGTGAGAAAACTTGCAAAGGAGTTTGAAAATCTAGAGTTTTTTAGGGCATTCGATTAATGAGATAGGTTGCTGTGAGAATTGCATCACCCCAAAGGTATTTTGGAACATTATTTGTGAAAAGCAAGGCTCTTGATACTTCTAGAAGATGTTTATTTTTTCTCTCAGCTATTTTATTTTGTTGAGGGGTGTCATTGCATGAACTTTGATGAATAATACCCTTTTCAATAAAAAAAATTCCCCAAAATATTATTAAAAAACTCCTTTCCATTATCACTTCGAAAAATTTGAAGTTTCTCATCAAATTGAGTTTGTACCATGGTGTAAAAGTTTTTTAAAACTCCTTCTAACCTCTGTTTTTTCTTTTAACAAGTAGACCCAACTTACTCTAGTGTGATCATCTTCTATAAATGTGACAAACTATTTTTTTTCGAAAAGTGTTGGAGTTCTTAAAGGACCCCAAGTGATCACTGTGGATTAAGAAAAAAGGTTTAGTGGGCTTGTATAGTCGTGGAGGGTAGGGGGATCGGTGTTGTTTTGCAAACATACAAATCTCACACTGAAATGAAGATAGATTCTTATTAATAAACAAAGATGAAAAGAAATGTTTCAAATAATGAAAACTTGGATGGCCAAGTCTATAGTGCCATAGCATAATTTCATGATTACTAGAAGTAGACATAGAGTCAAAACATAAACTTCAGACTGGTTTACTTGGGATTGTTCCATCTTTAAAAAAATAGAGTCCTCCATTTTCCCTAGCACTACCAATCATCCTCCGAGGCCAGTTCCTAAAACTCACAATGAGTTGGATAGAAATTAGCTTGACAATTAAGTTCTTGGGTTATTTTACTGATAGATAGGAGGTTACATGACAATTTTGGAACATGAAGCACATTATTAAGAGTTATAAGGGGGGAAACTTTGATTCAACCAATCCCGGCTATTGCCGAAAAAGATCCATCAGCAATCTTAATTTTTATTTTCCTGCACTCGGACTATAAGATGAGAAGAGATGTGAGCAATTTGTCATGTGATTAGTTGCTCCGGAATCTATAATCCAAGGGCTAGAAGAAAGACCGAAACTAGAGAGGGCAATGACATAAGAATTACCTTGGGTTGCAAGGGAACATGAAGGAGTGACAGAGAATTGTGGAGATTTAAAGAGTTTGTATAGATGCTAACTGTTCCTTTGTGAAAGGATGCACCTCCGAGTTGATTGATTGCTCTTGAGAATTGTCAATGGTGGTTTGAAGAGCCCTGCCATTGCCCTCCTGTTTTTTCTTCAAATGCGCTGGTTTCCCATGAATTTTTCAACATGTCTCCTTAGTGTGCCATGGTTTTCTACAATGATCACACCATGGTCACTTTTTCCTTTCTCCTTCCATATCAGATCCTCCTGAATTACGAGAGACTAGTGTAGAATTCTCAGGTTCGGGTGCTGGTGCTGCACTGTTTAGCATGATTCTCCTCCTATTTTCTTCTTGTCGTAATTCTGAAAAAACCTCACGAATAGAGGGCATGGGTTTTTGGCCAAGAATCCTTCCCTTTACCTCATCTAGGCTTCTATTAACTCCTGCAAGAAACATATAGACACGATCATTCTCTTCACGTTTCATATACCTTGCACAATCATTCAGATTCTCCCACTCATCATCATAGTATTGATCCAGTTCCAGCCAAAGGGTCACCATCTCGTTGTAATATACTGTGATCTCACGGTCTCCTTGCTTGGATTGCCAGAGCTTTGATTTTAATTCAAAGATCTGTGAAGAATTTTCCAAATCTGAGTATGTTTGCCGAACAGAATCCCACACAGCTTTGGCGGTTGGTAGAAACATGTTTGGTTTTGCGATTCCTGCCTCCATGCAATTTAGAAGCCATGCTGTCACCCAGGAATTTTCTGACCTCCATTTTTTGAAGCCTAAATCCTTTTCTCTGGGCTGCTTCTCTTCCCCAGTAATATATCCGAGTTTTCCTCTGCCATCAAGCACAAGTTTGACAAACTGTGACCACTCAAGGTAGTTTTTTCCATTCAACTTTTGAACGAAGATTTTTACGGAGGAACTGGTTGTTATATTATCAACACCGGTATAGAGAGAATTGTCTGGGTTGTTTTCAGAGGTAACCTCATATGAGGTCTGGACTCTGTTTACACTAGTCATGGCTGTCTTTGCCATTTTTCCCTTTGGATTAAAACCCTAAGGCTCTGATACCATGTAGGTTTTGAGGAAAAAAACTTTTTTTTTCTCTTATTTCAATCATGGTAGCATACATCTTATTTATAGGATACATTGTACCCTTGACAGCTCACAAACATCTAACAAAACCATAAACTATCTAAATCCGGAAACTAACTAAAGAGAATCCAGAAACTACCCTATTTCCTAGGAACCTTACCCCAAACTAAGGGATTCGGTCCTTTTATTCAAAAATAGAAAAAGTAAACTAGAAAACAGGAAAGTAATAGTATTCCTATGTGTGGTACTGCTCTTAAAGTTTGTATGCCTATAAAAGAACCAGTAGATAATACCGGTACTACCTCGATCAAGATCCACAATTGAATGATCTACTCATTCTTTTCCAAATCATGGTGATTGATCAATGAAGCATAGAAGGATATGGTTCCAAGTATAAGGAAGAGAGCGTAGAATATGCCAACATTGTATCCAAGTAGACCACCAGAAGAGGACCTTCAATATCTAGTTTGTCGGCGAAGTAAATGCTGTAGAAAAACATGCAAATTGCAGTTGATCCCCCACGTAGCACAGATGTGCATAAGTTGACAAGTTTTTTCAAGTATATAATCATACAGGATCAATGAACCATTTTCCAATTGGATTTCAAATTTAATTATGTACAGAAAATTGTTCAAGTAAAAAATTTGTCAAACTTCATTATTTGGAGAAATTGTGTTGAGGAAATAGGGGTAAGAATATTACCTCCATCACCACCGGTAATCCTTCTTGGACGGATCAATTAAGCATGCAAAGCCTACGGAATGCATTGCAAATCGTTAAATTCATTAAGCTCACATAAATGTTGTCCATCGATGGTAAGATATAAATGAACAGTGGAAGACTTCCAAGGAACATCTGAGCTAGTGTGTTCCTGTACCAAGGTTGCGGATGAATCTCTCTGTGTTGTTGTTGTTCTTGTGGGACAAGGCACTTCTGATGTTTTTTCTTTCGAACAATATGCGATCATGCCACCTAGAGTTGAGAGAGCTCCAGTGAAAATTCCACACGCCATCAGAACATTGAACGACTCTCCAAATTCAGCTATCTCTGATTCTCCAAAATTTATCTGCGCTACTATGTTTACAGAAAAAACCGTCAAGCATACCAGAATGAAGTACAGGTTTCCAGCTAGGAAAATGCATTCTTTCTGCAAAGTAGTATTGTTAGAAGCCAGTAAGAACATGGACAAGAGAAAATAACAAAATGAAAAGAGACAACATCATAAATATTGTGTAACTATTACCCAACCAAGTCTAGTGAACTTGACGTGAAATGCTACAGCCAGAAACCACAGAGAGACAAAATACCAGAAGTATAGTATCCAAGGACAGCATTCGCTGGTTATATGCCAAAATAAAGAGAATGAAAGCCCTGCAATTCAATTGCTTATTTTAAGTGGCACATTCATTTGATAATCATAATGCAATAAAGTTTGAGAGATAGGAGCTACAATGTTATGTAACCAATCATTAATGATATAGCTAAAAAATCATTCAACAATATTGTCTCTTACAGTCTTTTGTATGTTTGAGTTTTAAGTGGCAATAAACACACAAAGAATCATTTCTTTTGAGATGTCCTGATAAATCATCATGATGCATGAAGCTGATATATATGTTTGTGTGGTTATAATTTCTGCCACAAAAGTGCCTAAACAATTAATAGCCAGTTATATTTGAAGAAAGCATTACGTGATCAATAGCTGAATTCCAGGTCCAAGGAAGGCACCAAGTAAGGAAAAATATGGAGGACAGTTGCAGTTGTTGTCATGAATAGGCCGCGAGTGATTAACTGCTCTAGCTGATTCTATGCTTTGATGACAATACCTGCAATAAAAGCAAATAGAATAAAATATCACAGCCGTGCATGCTTGGAGCTTCATAAAAAATTAAATGAGAACTTGATACCTGGTAAAATTAGCCGTAAAATATGGTGCTAGTAGCAGTAGAAGAAGTAATCCAAACAAGAAGAAAACAGCACTAGGCCAAAACATCAATGACAATATCGAATTCCAGCTTTGTGCAGGCAAAAATTCATAGGTATCATGCCTCATCCTCACTTCCACCCAGAGGACAGAATAAGTGAACTTGACTTTGATTTCAACATCTTCAGTTATGTCCACAGCAGAATCGAAATCTTCAGTAACAATTATTCTTTTCACTTGGTTCCTGGTGTACAACGGATAAAAGCGGAGGTGTGTGACTAGATAATACCTAGGCCTTGATTCGTCTGTGTCGTCAACTCTTCCCATCATGCCCTGCAAGAGCCGACCACTAAAAGCCATTTCATATTCAAATTCTCCTTTTTAGCATCTCTAAACTTTGCAACTTTGGCGCTTGTCAGAGTCTTCTCGCAAAGGAGCTTATCAAAGTTTTCCATCTTAAATCTAAGCTGATACTGAGTGTTGGTGAAGCAACCCCCCGATAGGATCTCTGTTAAAGATTCTTTCTAGTTTAGTGGTTCTGTAGTTGATAATGGAAGTGAGAAGGTTTAAATGTGTTAATATCCACCTTAAAATGCATAATAAATAATATTAATGCTGCAATCTCAATTTTGTTATGCTTCCTGTTGACTGTAAAACTGAGCCATATACAAAATCAACTCTTGAAAACAGTGAAGCCAGAACATATTGCACTAATAAATATACTAATTTTATTGATAAAATTACAAGAAAGAGATAATAGTGATGGTAAGTATTTGAAAATGAGTTGTTTGAAGTATTATGAAATTACAACAAAATAAAAGGAAGAAATTCTTTTGACCACCACCAAAAGAGTAATTCATCTATTCATACCTCCAGGAGGACAAAATGGCAAGTCAAAGTAAGGGTATCCCTTGTCACTGAAAGGGGGGTATATATGTAACTTATTAGTAAAACAGAAATACATTGGAAAAAGCTTGTGTAAAAACTATTTTTGTGATAAGAATCTTGAATGAAATTCCATGTTAGCAACTTGGAATTACAACTGAACTAAACTTGTCCGAATTTTCTAAATCTAATTTTAGTAAGATGAGAAACGTTTTACATCTGATTTCGAAAAGTCTGAGAGAGAGAGAGAGAGAGAGTAAGGAAATTCTGAGGACTCTACTCTCCAGCTGAAAGTGTGAGCGCGTTTGATTCCGAGATTAAACCTGATAAATCTACTTTGAACGAGAAGGATCAAAATTTCCTTCTCATTTACTCAGGATTTCTAAAGATTCTGTTCCACACATTTTCCTCAATTTTCCGAGCAAGCAAACAACGATCAAGACGAAACAACTCACGCAGATCAATATAAACAAGAACGATGAAATGAAGAAAGCTCACAAAGCGATTGACCAAATTCAGAAAACAAAGCTCAAAATGCGATCGATCAAATTCAAGAAAGAAGCTCACAAAACGATTGATCAAAGTTAGTATCCAGTAATTTGCACAGAAAATATTGAAGACTTGAAAGATTACCTAGGATCGGAGCGAAAATAAACCTTGTTGGCAAAGAGAGGAATGCGATCTCCATCTTCAAATCGCAGATCGTCCTTCGTCGGCTTAGTAGATTCGTTGCTCAAAAATCGGCCTGAGAGTAGCAGAGGCGTCATCAAGACCAGAGCTACCAAGCCTATTCTAAGATCAACCGCCATTGATGATCAACAAGAGAAGAATGAAGAACGAGAGCTGTTTTTTGAAGAGATTGAAATAGAGGGAAAAAAATATATATTAAAGCTTCTACGCTTCCTCGTTTATATAGAAGCGATCGGTCACCTGCTGAGGTGTAATCTCAACCGTTTCTCTCTTGATGAGATTTTCATGTTTTGAATTCAGATTAATCAATAAAGAGGCGGGAATTTATGTTATGTCTGTAATGTCACCGCTACTAACCAATTACAGTTAGAAATTAAAACAAAACAGACAGAAGGAATATATATCAATTAACCAACTTAGGCCTAGTTAACTTTACGGATTCGAGTTTTTAATTTGAGTTGAGATGTGACATTTTTTTAGACTTTTTTACTGTAGCAAAAAAAATTAGCTGTGATATTTTCTAAGTGCTTTTTACTATAAAAATTTAAAACTGAAAACTCGAATCGGTTAAATGAACGAGGCCTTATTGTAAATACGAATTTTTAATTTTAATTAAATTGATTCTATCAAAAAAATATATTAATCGTATTAATAAAAATTGAGGTCTCTAATATTATTTATGGACCAATTATTTGTTGTTATGAATGGAAACGAGGAAAGAGTGGTATTTTTTTTTAAGTAGAAAAGGACTTGTATTTGGACCACTTATCAAGACGAATTATTTACTCGTATCATTTTTGTGTATGAATTAAATCAAAATCTTCTCTTTTCTTTGTTTGTTTGTTTTTTTTAAACAAAAACGGTATATTTAAACTATCCAGAGACAAAAATCTGAAATATTTGGTGGAGAAAATAATGAAATATGCCCTTTTTAACTCACCTCTTTAGTTCTGTATTATTCTCTCAAAATTCTTAGAAAAGACTCAGGACATGTTTACTTTGCATTAAAGGGAGAGAGAAATTAAAGAGTGATTTCCTTTTCTATTTAATAATGTATTTACTTATAAAATTAATAATGGAGATTTAGTGAACCCCACATAATATAAAAAATGAGAAAAGGGAATATCAATCTTTACACTACCCTTAATATTGATTTCTTATCAAAGGATATGATGCTAAATTTACTTATCTACCCTTAATGAATTATTATAAAATCAATGATTAGTTAATTGTGTAAAAAGACATTTTGTGATTACATTCATAACATTGTTATTTCTTAGTAAACATAAGAAATGGAATGAATTTGTTTCCTATTACACTATCTAATAGTCAAGTAAACACATGAAAAGAAATGAATGATCTTTAATTTTATTACTTTACTTTCATTTCTAATTTTATTATCTTTTCCATTGCATTTCTTTACGGTGTTTTCCACTTTACTTTCATTTCTAATTTTATTATCTTTTCCATTACATTTCTTTACGGTTCGGTAAACACGCGCTCAATATCTCAGGAAACGACAATATTTCAAAAACAAACATCATCCTGAAACCGAATGTAAGGAAAAGCGACGTCAATTGTAAAAAAACGCTAAAATGTTAAGCAGCGGCACTAAAGAAAACGACAGCCTATTTGAGAGAAGACGAGCATGTTGCGATGATAACATTTTGACAAACGACAAAAATTTTGTAAACTTCATAGTAAGATATTATTACGAAGCGGCAATATCTTGAGGAAAAGGAAAATATTAGTTTACAAACGACAATATTACGAAGCGGCTGTATCTTGAGGAAAAGAAACATATTAATTTAAAACGATAACATGTATTATTTAAAAAGAAAAACAACACCATATTAAGATCAGATAGTAAATCAAATGTCAAAACCGACAGCAACCTAATTTTAACAACGTCGTTTGTTGAAAGACAGTACTTCGAGAAACGACAATGATTTTTTAAAACGAAAAGTACCAGTAACGACAATAGTTTTAAAATTGCAGGATCTACATTTTACCGAATTGAGTTTATAATTCGAGTTTTACTGCAGTAAAAATATCTGAGAAATAATTACATCTAATTTTTTTATTACAGTAAAAAACTCTCATATAAAATCACATATCAACTCAAATTAAAAATTCAAAACAGCAAACTAAACGGTCTATATCATTTAAAGAAAACGATTAAAGTCAAAACGAAATTGGGAACGCCATTATACTAGTACTATACTTCAAGTCCCGATATATGCAACCTACTCCATCTAAAAGCACAAGTTAAATTCGAGCTTCTCTAGCTAGTTGTTGGAATATGATAATAATATTAAAACTCGGCAATAACTTGAGAAAATAATAAAATAAAATGGCAACAGATTAAGATAAGGTAGACGTAGTAATGTCGGAACGCACAGCATCTATAACTTACAACATCATTCGTAAAACCGACAATCCTCTAAGAAACGACAATAATTTTCAAACGGCAACCCACTAAAAACGACAATCGTATGTTTTGAAAACCACAGTAACTATAACATCATTCTAAGAGAACGATAAAGTTGCAATATGTGAAAATTCAAAATAGTAACTAAAAACGACAATATTCTTACCAACAAAGAGAAAACATAAAAACGACAATATCAGAGAAACGACACAACGCATGGCATCTAAAACTAACAACATCATTCCCAAAAATGACAATCCTCTAAGAAACGACAATATTTTTAAAACGACGACGTACTAAAAAATGCAATCGTTTTGAAAACCACAGCAACGATGACGTCTCCAAGAAAACGACAAGAGTTGCAATATGTGAAAACAGTAACTAACAAACGACAACATTCTAACCAAAAAAAAGGGGGGAAAAAAACTAAAAACAACAATATCAAAGAAACGACATTCACATGGGTCTGAGTTTGAGTCTGACCCAGACCAGAATAGTAGCTGCATAAGTGGAGAATACTTATCAGAAATAACAAAATGAAATAGGGGAAAAAAACGTAAACGGCAATGCTGTTGTATATAACACTATATGTATACATATATATTATATACAATCTACTTCATCCAAAAACACAAGTTAAAAACACAGAATCCCATCTAGTTATTTGGATACGAAATTATATGCACAACCCCACACTGGGTAGTCTGAAAAGCATAACTGGATTTTCCTCTCAAAGGAACCCTCAAATAACAGTCAATATCGGTCGGGCTATGCCTGTACTTGATCTTCCCATACTTGGTCCTCACCGTAACGGCAATCGCCGCCACAATACTGAAAATCCCACTTCTCTCCTCCTCAGAAAACAGAGAAAAAACCTCAAAACCATCATTAACCGACACCGTTTTGGTCCCTTCGAAAACCGCGCTCAAGGTGTTTGTCGTTTTGTGGCCCTGGTAAAACGGCGCCAAGTTCGTCGTGTCCAAGAGCTCGTCGCCGTAGAAGGCGAAGGCGGTGATGTTGTCGTAGTAGACGCCGATCCTCCGGTTGGGATTCCGGAGGGTGAGGTTGAACGAGAGGTCGTAGGAGAGGAGAAGAAGAGAGGTGGTGTCGTTTTCGTCGGCGGCGTCGAATTTCGCGAGCGAGGCGTCGGTGACGCGGACGTCGACCTCGCTGCGGATGCCGAACATGGCGGCGAACACGACGACGAGGACAATGAGGACGAAGCAGAGGAGGACGCAGAGGCAGAAGGAGAGCTGGAAGATGAAGCAGCAGAGCTGTTTCAGTGTTAGGATTGGTTGTCGGTGCTGCGGCGGCGGCGGCGGTGGGGGGATTGGGGAGTTGGTGGAGTGGTGGGGGTGGATTTTAACCATGGCTAATATATGGTTGAGTACTAAACGGTGGAGAGAAGATGGTTGAAAAGTGACGCGTGGTTGGGGTGGGAACAAGAAATGGAATAGGTGTCTGAAGAGAAGATGGTCAAGTAAGTACTTCCCGAGTTTTATGAATTTCCAAACGACAAGTAGGCTGTTCATGGATTGGGTTGGTGTGTGGTAGGATTTTTTTTCTCGTTTTATAGAGTGTGGGTTACACATATTTAGTTCCAATAATGTTAGAATTTTTTCATAGCCTAACGATGTTCGGGTTGGATTGGGGCGGTGCGGGGTAGGTTGAGTGGTCGGTTTCAACATTCAAAAAATTAAAGACTTAAAGTTCAATCTAACATTCAAAATTCATAATCAAATTGAAATAGTAACTATCCTTATGAGTCCATCTAACATTAAACATGTAGTAATGCAGTCCATCTAATATCAAATATAAAGCAAACATAAATTAGTCTACACTCATAAATTAATCTTAACATAAAGCAAACATAGATGCTTAATTCAAATCCATCCAAAGCAAGCATTGCAACATCAACAATCCTTATCAATCCACACCCATAGGCTCCCCAATGATTGTAGTAGGACATGAAGTTGAGTTATCTACAAGAGAAATGAAAATAGCTTAAGTAATAATTTGGATAGTTAGTTCAGACATGTGTTGTGCGGGTTGGGTTGGGAGTTGCGGGTTGTTATGGGTCCAACCCATAACCCGCCCCAAACACTCAGGCCAGAGGTATAATGGGCCGAAAATTAAAAAATAATGCTGCGGGTTACTTTTTTCGAATTGGGTTGGGGCGGTGCGGGATGAGTTTGCGAGTTGTTCGGGTTTATGAACACCCCCAACGACAAGTTCTCATAATATCATTCCTTTTTGTTTTCATATAATTTTGACTGCTATTTTATCTCATAACTGTTGTTTTAATCATTAAATTAGTTTTTTAATAATTTAATTATTCAGGTTTTATTTATTTTATCGATTTGAGTTTTTATTTTTAAATTTTTATAATTAAAATTTTTAGAAAATATAATATTTAATTTATTTAATTGTTTTTATTACAGTTAAAAATTTTTAAAAAATGTCACATCTCAATTTAAAAATTTAAATTTATAAAGTAAATGAGACCTAGATGTTTCTATTTATAAATTGCACCGTTAAATTAACGATTAAAATAAATAATTTTTTAACCTCAACCGGACGGATACATTACCAATTAAGACGATACTCCTTAGAATTCTCATTGTTCTAGAGAGAGCTTTTTGATTGAATCGTTCTAGAGCTAATTGTGAATTGGTAAATAAAAGGAAACAAAGGAAACAAAGAAAAAGAAAAGAAAGAAAAGTTGACACCTAAGTTGAATGAAAGGGAGAGATCGTGTTTATGTCGGTCGGAAATGGATTTGAATTCCCAGTAAACGACAACCCAACGCAAGGATTTTTACTGGTGGTGGCTAACAAAAGACGTGTAAAATCTGAATAGCATTAATTCAGGCAAAAACGAACGACATGTCGTTCGTTAATGGCCAATTTTTTAATTTATTTTTTTCCTGAATAGACGGCTCAAGTTTCAAGTTAATTAGATAGAAAAAGATGCCGTTTGATCCTTTGAAATGGAAGTATACTCAGAACACCCAAAAAAAAAAAAATTGTCGTGCAAGTTATGAAAATTCATTGTCGTTTATATCTATATACACACCAAATCACCGAAGTTGAATGGTTTTTTGGGTGCCAACGAAACGTTTCGTTGGTCTTTTCTTTTGGCGCTGCTTTTTCGTCGAGAGAGAGCTAGCTGCGTGGGAAGGAGAGAAAGAGAGGGAGGGAATGGGAAGTGGTGGGCCCGCCTGGAAACGAGAGAGAAAGAGAATAGAAAAATGAGACTATCTAATCTGTTTATATTTTTGACCTGACGGTTAAAAATATCAATTTTATTTACTAATTATTATTATTTTTACATATTTACTTATTAATTTTAGGTTTATTTGTAGTCTAATTTTATCAATTTTAACACAATTTCGTACTAAATATTTAGTACTGTTTAAATAAAAATGCTATAAATGATTTAATAAAAAATAAAATTTAATAAAAAAACACTAAAATAAAATAAAAGCACATCAAATTAAGTAAAAACAAATGAAACAAAATCAAATGGAATTGATTTAGACATAGTAAAATAACTTAAAATCTTCTCTCTTTGTCTTTTACTTCCGTTTTTATTTTTTTTACGTCCTTTTTTTCTTTTTTTTTTCAAAAATAATTTGACAAACGTTGTTTTAAATGAGTCGCCCGCGCAACGCGGATGATATAACTAGTATGTTCAAAAGAATAGATTGAGAAAGAAAACAAAATGTGTTTTAACTTTTGGAAATGGGCTGTTTGATGACTGAAAAATGACCGTCGTTGTGGACGAATGCATTTCTAATGTAAAAACTACTACCGCTCTGATCAATTGAAGCCATTTTATCTAAACAAATATAAATTTCCATAGAAGCTATAATTTAGTGGTTATAAATACATTGTCATTTATGGACACATTGTCACACTCCGTAGTCTTAAAATCATAGTCAGACTTTCCAATCAAAGGAACCTTCAAATAACACTATATAAGGCGTCTCGTCAGATTTTAGTTTTATTTTACCATACTTAAGCTTCGTTCATTTCACTGATTCGAGTTTTCAATTCTAAGTTTCTACAGTAAAAAGGTCTCAGAAAATGTCATATCTAACTTTTTCTACTACAGTAAAAAGTTTTTAGAAAATGTCACATCTCAGCTCGAATTGAAAAGTCGAATCTGCGAAGTGAACGAGGCCTTAGTCTTCACACGTAGAGCCAACTTGGTCACTATACTATAGACTCAACACTCTTTTCTTTATCAAACTGATCAGAAAAATCCAAATCCCCAAGAGAAATCGATTCTATTAATCCCTCCAAAAATGGCCCCAAAACCTTTAAGGTATGTTTACTTTGCATGAAAAGGGAAGTGAAAGTGATGAGTGATTTTCTTTCCTATCTAATAATGTATTTACTTACAAAATTAGTAATAGAGATTTGGTGGGCCTCACACAATATAGAAAATGAGAAAAAGAAACGTCAATCCTTGTACCCTTTTAGTATTGATTTTAGTATTGATTCCTTATCAAAGGGAATGAATGCTAAATTCACTTATTTATCTTTAATGAATTATTATATAGTCAATGATTATGAAATTGTGTAAAATGACATTTTAGTGATTATATTCATAACATTGCTATTCCTAGTTAAACATAAGAAAGAGAATGAGATTGTTTCTCATTACAACATCTAATAATCAAGTAAACACTTAAAAAAAAATAAATTACTCTTAATCCTAATACTTTACTTTCCTTTTCAATCCTATATGTTTCTCATTACATTTTTTTTTTCAGTTTAGTAAACGTGCCCTTACTCTATTGGATCCTTGATAGAATGGCTTAAGAATCACCATAGAGAACCGTTTTTCTCTATAGAAAGCCAAAGCTTGGACGCTACAAGAAAAATGAGTTTTAATGACAATTAACTTAGTAACATTTTAACACAAAATTGTCACTGTTGGTATAATTTAGTGACATTTTAACACAAAATTGTCACTGTTGGTATAGTTTAGTGACATTTACTAAAAATGTCAAAAATGATATATTTTAGTGACATTTATAACTGCCCCTCAAAATGTAGTTTTAATGACATTTAAAAAATATCACAGAAAGTATAGTTTAGTGGCATTTTATAACTGTTACTAAAAAAATAATTTCATTGGCATTTATAAATGTCACTAGAGATGTAGTTATAGTCAAAATTTTGAATGCCATTGATATAATTTTCTGATATTAATAAGAAATGTAGCTATTTTGTTGAAATATAAATTTTAATTTTCTTTAAACTTTGGCTAACTATTTAGGTATTGCCGTCCTTTTAATCTTGGAGGGAGTGGGGAGTAGTTTTAAAAATATTTAGGTATCGTTCAGTTTACGGATTCGAGTTTTTAATTTGAGTTTATATATAATTTTATATGAGAGATTTTCACCGTAACAGAAAAAGTTATGTATGATTTTTTGTGAGAACTTTTAACTGTGTCAAAATTGAAATTAAAAATTTGAATTGATGAAATGAACAGAGACCTTAAATTTTTCTCCTCCGTACCCACATTCTTGCCCAGAAAAATCCTGCATCAACTACCTTATTCATGCTCATTTGTTGACAAACAAATTTCAGTGCTAACTTTTGCAGAGACATTGCGACCCAAGCAAGACGGCAGCACATTCCTTCCAAAGAGTGGAATTTCTCAAAAATTTTATTTAAATATCATGGGCAGTAGATTTCTTTGCCTTTGGAAGACCAAATCTCTCAGGTAACTTCCTAATTTTTGCTAATTCGAATTAAGATGGATTTTTTTTAACATTGAAATTTGTTGTGGACGAGGGGATTTTTCATTTTAAGAGATAACAAGATTACTTTATGTGGCCAAATCACAGTGAAGGCCTTGATTCTGCATTTTTATTATTATTATTATTATTATTATTATTATTATTATTATTATTATTATTTGCCATGCATCGGATTGTAGAGTATCCTGGTGCCCTTTATGTTCAATTATACATGGTTTTATATCTTTATGTGCACAGATGCTATTTATTTAAATTAATAATTAATGCCTCGTTCATTTTATCGATTCGAGTTTAGAATTCGAACTTTGTTACAGTAAAAATCTCTCAGAAACAGTCACATCTAACTTTTTTATTATAGTAAAAAGCTCTCAGATAAAGATACATCTAAACTCGAATTAAAAACACAAATCAACGAACTAAACGGGCTATAAATTTCCCATTGTAAATAGCAGTTAACAGATGCAAATGAGTCTTTTATGTAGAAATTCGAAAATCAAGCATGGCCGAAAGGATTACTATTCTCAAAAGTGGTAAGTTGGGGTAGTTATTAATGATGTTGTATTTCACATCATAGTGATATCAAAACGCTGAATAGCAGAATTCGAGTGCTAATCACTCATCTTTTATGGAACAGACACTATTGACAAATTGTGAAGCCATGTGTAGCAAGTTTCAGATCAGATAAAGTTGGGATGTGCTATTTTGCATCATATTTCCCAGATTTGTGAGACATAACCAACGTCTTCAAGTGATACGGTTCAGAAAATAGCGGGAAATAGGAGAAGAAATGTTTGTTTTGTGACTGGGAATGTGTTGATTTCTGTAACAACTTCTTTAGTGGAAAAGAGGCCGTTTTCAATTTTTTGTTTTTTTTTTTTTGTTTTTTTGTTTTCAAACAAGTAAATTGTACTAGACTTTGGGGGGATTTTTTTTTTTCTTTTTCATTTTATCTTTACAATGCAATTGAAGTTGTTGCTGATTTTTTTTTTTCCTGAGAATGTAATTATTAGTTTATCTTAATGCAGTGCTTATATTTTATTTATATTAGAGAAGTCTTTTATCGTTTTATGTATTAAAAGATTATTTATTTTCTGATTAACTTGCTTTAATTAGTGACATTTCTTTTAGTTAGATTTTTTAAAATGATACTAAAAAGCAATTTTTGGTGACATTTTAAAATGTCACAAAGCTTTAGCTACATTATTAGTATCCGTGACATTTTTTACAAATGTCACTACTCCAAGCATGTCACTAAAAAACTACCTTTTAGTTATATTTTCAAATGTAAGTAATTCATAATTTTGTTGTAGTACGTAAACTCCGATCCTTTTGTTAGGGTTTCTCGTGTTGACTTTGAGGGACGGGAAGAGGAGTGAGCCCGATCCGTTTGCGACGAACCAATCGAAGGCTGCCAGCAAGGCGCTCGTGACAAAGACTTGGACCTCGTTGGGTAAGCCGAAGATACTGAGAAATTAGGAGCTTGTTCTTTTGAGTGAAAAACTCAAAGAAAGGCAACTCGAGTTACAACTTTATTCGAGTTCATGTTCTTTTAAGTTTAAACTAACTCAAAGAAAGGCAACTCGAGTTACAACTTTATTCGAGTTCATGTTCTTTTAAGTTTAAACTCGAGTTCAAACTCGAGTTTATGACTAAAACTCGAGTTAAAGTTTTCCCTTCAACTCAAATTCAGAAACTCGAACTCAAATTAATGAACAATATTTTTTCTATTCTTAAAAATGCTATAACTTTTTCATTTTAATTCTGATTGAGATGATTTTTTTTCTATGCATTGACAACGAAAAGACGAATAAAATCTGATCCATATACCCTATTAGAATTTTTCATCAGCATTGAGTTTTTATTAAACTTCAAAAGAACAAACCCTAAATAATGAGGACGAGAGAGTGTTATGCCAAAAGCCGAGAGGAAAGCGAAGAGTAGTTGGAGAAGCACGCATAGGTTGTGTATTAATGAACGTCGTCTAGGGTTAGGTAGTTGTGGTGGGACGAAGTCGTTTGAGTACTAGGGATGAATTGTAGTCATGGCTATCATAACCGGAAGTGTGCATATTTAGTCATGATGATGATGATGAGAACAATAAAAATATATATAGATGTATAGGAGAGAGAGTGAAACTTTCGACAGCCGACGAGTATAAATCGTTACATCCAAAGTCATTGGAGTTCGAATTTCTCAAGGTTAATTATATATTAGGAAAAATAGACAAATATCTCTTAAAGTGCGTAGGTTTAGATTTTTATTGTGTGTTTTGTGCTCACTAGTGCATAAGTTGCCTCAAATAAAAAAGTGTGTGAATAAGAGTGTCAACCCCACGAGAAATGTGTTTAATTTTCGTTAAGTGCAAAATTAATTGGTTCTAAGATTATTTGAACGATCAAAATAATAAGTAACGAATAAAATGAAGCAATAAAAATAACTAAACAAATGAAATAGAGTGACGAAAACAAGTAGTTAAAATACTAGAGCATCGATTTTACCATAATAATCTGCGCTAATTTATTACTAAGTGAATCTCTTCATTTATTAGTCAAGAACCCTTAATTAACCAAATTACCTCTCCCGAATGTCAAATTGATAATATGCTCAAAATCCGATTCCAACATCCCCATTAAATACCGAGTAATTTAAATATTCATTAAGCTCTAGTTCTCATAATGACTACAAAGGTATATTAGGCCTTCCGAACTCTAAAAATCTAAGTTGTATCCAAATCGGATGTATAAATTATCTCTCTTGAGTGCCTAACTCATACATCAAATCATCTAATTCATTGGTCAAATAAACTAGAAGTATTAAGAATGAGACAACACAAACAAATCATGAAAAATCAACTAAAATAAATCAATACTTAATAATTAAGTAAAATCAAAGCTTTAAAAAAAACTATTTCATAACTAAAATGAAACAAGCTAAAATCAAGAGTTTCATCATTTAGAAATTGTAAAAATAAAAAGATGAGAATAAGAATAAAAAACCTATTTTAGAGTTGTCACAAGATTCAAATTCTTCTTTTTTCTTCTTCTCTCCTACTTCTTAATCTCCAAATGCCTTCTCCCATGATAATTTATTGAAAACAAAAGCTAAATTTAAAACTAGAAATAAAATGCTAAATTAAAATAATTAAAAATATATTTTTAATCTTTTTCACACTCTCAAAAATGGCTTGAAAGCCATGTTTCTGTTTGGAGTTGGTTTTATTTTTATTTTTCACGTTTTTTGAGAAAGAAAAAATGAAAATGGGAGAGAAATAACGTTTGGCACAATTAAAGATAAAAAACAGAAATAAAAATAATTTTTTAATTTAATGTAAAATATGATAGAAATGAAAAATGACTTTTAATCGTTTTTCATTTTTTATTTCTATTTTCTCCTTTCTCGAACACAGAGAGAGTGACATTAATAAATTTTTTTATACTGAAAATAATTTCTTGATAAAACTATCAAACGTATTTTTAAAAATAATTTTTATCTAAAATTAAAAATATTTTTATTTTTATAAAAAAAATAAAATTATTTTAGAACAAATTTTAAAAGTAACCCATATTTTGCTTCATTTCTTCCTCGGGTATTGTAGCTAATCATACAGAGCAAATGAAGAGTGTTTTTTTTTTTTTTGCTCTGTTCGTGGGTGTTGAAGCTCCCTCAAATTCACTTTCATCCACGCCAAATGGAGAGAGAAAACGGCTGGACAAGTGGCGAAATCCGGCTGGGCAAGGGGAGATAGTTGGGGACAAGAACACCACGTGGCGCGCTGCAAATGGGAGCATGCTGATCCTTGTCTTCTATAACGCGCGCAAGAGCGACTGAGAGAGTGTTGTACACGCGTAAAATTTGACCCTCTATCTTTTCATCTGTCGGCTCAAAATGGGGACGACAATATTCCCTATTGGAATGGGACACCGCCCCGTTCATAGGGGACAATTATTAAGAATGGGGATGAAAAATAAAATTTGATCCTTAAATCGTGGCGGGACGGAGAGGGAGGAAGTATTCTCCCCTCCGTTAGTGTCCCTATATTAATGTGAAATTATGTAATGAAGATTAAAGTTATTAAGAATAAATAAATAAAGATAATTTATGTTTATATTTTGATATTTTTAAACCTTTTTGCTTATATATTAATTATTACATTTAGATTAAGTTTGCAAGATGTTAAGAATTTAATTTTTTTTTTTTTATGAAATGTTTGATTTTGGTCTAAATTTATAATAAATTTATAATTATACTTTCATTTTAAGTGTCTATAGTTTTGAATGCATAATCTTATATGATGAAGAATGAAGCGGGTATAGAGAAGACTCTCCTAATAAAAAATTCTTGAATCTGACCCTATCCTTCTTGAAGCGGAATGAGAATGGGGATGAGGATAATTTAGAGGGGTGGAGATACAAATAGTTTAAGGGGCGGGGATGGAGATGGGAAATCATCCTCTGCTCCCGCCCCTCCCCATTGCCATTCTTAGCCCAAAATGTGAGTTTTTTTTTGGCATTTTCTACTCGTGCATGTTGCTGTGTGCTGGAGCCTTTTTAATTTCTAAATGAGTTTCCTTTTTGGCTCATTTTGCGGTGCTAGATGGCGCCATTAAGAGGCGAGGGATGATTGAGTGGGTTAGCTTGAGTTGTTCATCAAACTCGCTTAAATAGTTTTTCGTAATGAGAAACAATCTAGCATAAAGCCAAATATGGGAACGAGGGAATAAGAGTATCTTCTTTTAGGAGCTAATCATAAGCGCATTTATATAGGGACACAACTATATAATGGATATTATGTCTGGTAGAGAGATTCGTTCCCTGATTCGAATTATGATTCGTGGTTCGCTATAGTATTTTCTCTCATAAAAAATTCACGTAAATCGAAAATGGTTCGAATCATATGGTTTGAATCCTCCAACCAAACGTTAATATGTATTTGTGGCAATGAAATTTGATTCTCACGAAGTTAAGTGCACTGGAATGTACTGAACGTTTGTTTGAAGAATTAAATTATCATATTTTTTATTATCACAAAACTTAGTGCATCATATTGCATTGAATGTTTGTTGAAATATCAAAATGCCACAATTATAATTCTCACAAAGATCAGTGCACTCAGTTGCATTGTATATTTGTTGGTAGAATTAAATGCTCTATTTTTTTTTTTAAATTCTCATATTTTTCGGTGCACCGTGATGCATTGATTGTTTGTTGGAAGAATTAAATGCTATAATTTTTTATTCCCATAATCTTAGTGCACTAGGTTGCACAAAGTGTTTATTGGAAGAATAAAGCGTTTAATTTATGTTTTAAATTCTCACAAAATGCAATGCACTGGGTTACATTTAATATTTGTTTTGAGGAATTTAGAATTTTTTTAATTCTCACATTAATTTAGTGCACTAGGTTGCATTATACGATTGTTGATAGAATTAAATAACTTATTCCTATAAAGTTTAGCGCACTAGGTTGCCTTAAACATCTATTGAAATAAGTTATATAATTAAATCTCACAAAATTTAGCGCATTGAGTTGTGTTAAATGTTTGTTAGATAAGCAATTATAGATTCGTTTGACAATTTAAAAGCACATTCTTAAATTCCTTTTAAATTCTTTAGTCGATCGTCAGCGCAAGCAGATATCTTTTCAGATCTACGTAAGCGTCGATCGTTTATTTTCAAACCATACTTTCACCATTCATTTTCTGACTTCTAATATATTTTCAGGGCCTTGTCCTCGCCATCCTCAACCTTATAGACTTGGTCAAGGTTGAGGAACATGGCAATGAGATGGACAGCCTAGAGGCGAAACTCACATCTCTCCTTGATGAGGCCAAGTCCAAATGCTTGACTATTACCGAGGATAAGGACGTGGTCATGGCCAAATTGAGGAGTCTCCAGGAAGAGCTGGATTGATTAAAGGTTCAAGCCGGAGAGACTGCCAAGCGGGCGAAGGCAGCTGAGAAACAAGTAGCCGAGGCCAGGGAGAAACACTTTGCTGAGGGGAAAGCTGAAGGCGAGAGGGGAAGAAAGAAGCTGAGCTCATGGTGGTTAAAAATTATCTGAACTTGGAAGACTTTGCCGCCAAACGCGAGGAAATTGTTGAAGAGTTCATGGCTTCTGAGGAGCTTATTGAAATCCATATAAAGAATTTTGAGTCTGCTGGGGAACAGGTAGTGGAGCTGATCAGACGACACCACCCCGAGTGGGACTTGGGTTTCCTGTATACTCCTCCTCCCTCCATAGACGGCGACGACTCTTCTCAGCCCGGTAGCAGAGATGGTTCGGCTAGTGGTGGCGAGGATTGAGAGCCCGCTACCTGTATTTTTGTTTTTTTTAGACAATGGGTTCTTAGCCTACTAGCTTGTATATTTTTTCGTAATTGATATATAATACATTACTGCCTTCATTTTCAGATCTTCTATCGTCAGTGCCTTTTAGGGCTTATTTTAGTAGATATCTTGATCTGCCAAATGATCGCTTCTTCTCCTTGGAGATGTTGGCATTTTAAATACCTCTTGAATTTATCGCTTTAGCAAATTTCTTAAGATTCTGTCAAGTGGTTGTCTCTTCTTCTTGGAGAGGTCGACGTTCTAGATGCTTAAATGCTCCTTAAGGTTATCAGATTCCTTGAAATCTGTCAAGTTATCGTCTCTTCTCCTTTGAGATGTCGACATTTAACTTTTTGTGTGTGGTCCGTAGACCCTTTGCCCCCCACGTCTGTCTGAAAACCTTGATTTTTAGGCAGACATGTTATCAATGGGTCGATATCTTCATAGTCTTTTTGAACACTTGTCATGAAAGTTTTTCATTTATCCTTTTGAAATGCCAAATACAACTAAAATGTGTAAGAAATCATACATTATTGGTAGTACAGTTTTAGTTGCTCTGCATTTCATGGGTGTTGGATCTTCTTGCCGGCAAGGCTTCCCAAAATGTAGGTTCCTGGGCGTAGTATTTCTCTTATGCGGTAGGGTCCTTCCCATGTTAGGCCTAAAGGGCCAGTATTTTTGGGTTTAGTGCTCTACGTGACCCTTTTTAATATCAAGTCTCCCAGGGTGAATCTTCTGTTGGTCTCCGGATCGAATCCGGCTGCGGAAGCGCGGTGGTGCGGGGGGAAGAGGCGGATCGTGTATAACAAAAATTTTCATAAAACTTTTGAGATACTCTATAGATTATATTAATTTATGCATGAATAAATTAATCTCATTAACTTATATATATCAAGAACTCAATTAGGAAAAATACCTGGAAGCCGACTCGGATGATAACTTGAGTTCTTTGACCACGAAGAGTCCTTGCTCCAATCTTTGTGTTTAGAAAACCAATGTCTTCCACGTCAATTCCTAGAATCCACGAAGACGTGTGTGTGGGCACACATGAGACAAAACGGGTTACAATAAACACTCGAATTTCCACAAACATCATCGCATGCACGATGTGAAATTTTTGGGAGAAAAATTTTTTCCTTCCTTTCTCTCTTGAGAATTTCGGCCAGCCTTAACTCTTAGGGCTGAAAAATTGTTTCCAAAATTTCTATAGAGAAATTTCGGCTACCTATAAAATTAGGGCAAAAAACCATTCCGAAAATTGTCTCAAAAATAGTATTTATAGAGTAGAAGTCAAACTTCTAGAAGGAATCCGATCTCTATCTCTAAGATAAAGCTTGTTAATTATCTCCTATTTGAATTTTAAACCAAAACTCCTCTTTTCCTCTATCCTATATGGCCGGCCATTCTAAGGGGATTCTCATCCCTGTGTGGCGCCAATATCAAATAGGGAAGGAAGAGAAAATCATCATTTATCATGTAGTCCAATTTTGACTCAAATTCAAATTCCAATTTAAGTCAAACTTAAATTAATTTGAATTCTAAATTGAACAACTTATCAAATAAGTTTAAATGGATAAATCTAGATGTGTTCAAATTCAAATTTAAATAATCACATTATTTAAATAATAATTAATTCTCAATTAATTATTTTTGAGTATTTAATTTTTAGAATTCCGTAATTCTAAAATTCCCATTTTGCCCTCTGTGTCTGGTAGAATTACTAGGACGACGCGGGGACTAATGGACCTATAATCCCGAGCTCCAATAAAATTAATAATCAATTAAACACTTTAATTAATTAATTAATTCTATTAATTCCAATAGTTACTCCACTATAAACTTGGAATTGCACTCTCGAAATTATAAATATAAATTACTTCTAAACTGTGAAGTGTCCATTTGATATAGTCATTGCATATAGATCAATCCTCCATAAATAATTCATAATTAGAGCTAGGTAAAATCCGTTAACCTCTCTAATTACTTCTTTATCCTTGAGTACCATTAATTCTCTAATGGACAGTGATTCATAAAACACATTCATGAATCGGAGCTCCTACTGGTCCAAGTACCGAATCAACCCTCAAGAGAATTAGTTATCTACTTCTTTCTTAAGAAGGAATGGATTCCATCTCGTGTAATAACATTCCCGGCTACCTACTTCATCATGTCTCCAAAATACAAGGAATATGATTCAGGATCTCAGAATCCGTACCGAGTAAATCGAAAGACACAAATCCATAAATAGGAGTCTGTTAAGAACTCAGGATTAAGATCATCCTATATATGACCATCGGTAGACTCAATTAGAATTTCTATACTTAACGGAATTATTAGAAATTCATATTGTGTCTGTGTCCTTGTTCCACATAATCTCATTATGCGAAAAACACTCATTCACTATCTCACCATATTAACAGTGCGGATAACACCGTTCCATTCTTAATGGGAATGACATGTATTAATAATGTTTTAATTAAAGATTCTGAACTTTAATTAAATTCATTATGAACATTGCTTTTTGATTATTATCCTTAAACATTATCCTATCGTATATAACACTTATATACAATGTTTAAGGTTACATAAATAACCATGGAATTTTCATTGATATTCATAAAATATTCATAAATATATGCACATAAAATAATGAATAAACTCTTTTATTAAATAAATAATAAATATCCTATTACATCTCATGCTTCTAGGACACTATTCCCAACATCTTCTTCGTCTAACTTTCTTATTGTAGTATCAGGCTGTTCTTTGTTGGTAGGCGGCGAGTCGAAGTTGAGAGTCGAGCCTTCTTTCTTCTAAGAGATCGAGCTTTGCATTCATTACTTCGACGTTTGCGTTGTCTTCGTAGACGACCATTCTTAACGTCGGTGTCTCAATTTCTACGAGGAGCACTGCCTCGACACCATACGTCATAGGGAATGGTGTTTAGTCCATTGTAGTTTGATTGGTCGTTCTATATGCCCATAGGACCTTCGGGAGCTCCTCAACCCATTTTTTGTTCAAGTCATCTAGCCTTTTCTTCAGGGTGTATTTTAAGATTTTGTTGACGGATTCAACTTGTCCGTTTGACTGCGGGTGTATTGGTGCTGAAAACTCTTTCTGAATGCCTAAGTTGTCACAAAATTTTCGTGTCACGACATTATTAAACTGCTTTCCGTTGTCAGACCCGATCGAATGCGGAACCCCAAACCTGCACAAAATGTTGTTCCAGATGAAGCTCGTACAGGTAGCCTCCATGGTCGTAGTTAGAGCTTTCGCCTCGGCCCACTTAGTGTAGTAGTCCACAGCGACGATGGCAAACTTGAAGCCTCCTGGTGCGAGGTGTAAAGGCCCGATCAGGTCGTATCCCCATTTGGCAAAAGGCCATAGCTAATAATGAAAGTTAGGTTCTCTGGGGGCGCTTTAGGAATCGTGACATATCATTGGCACTTATCGCATTGCCGAGCGTATTGATACACGTCTTTTTTAAGCGTATGCCAATGGTACCCCTACCTCAAAACCTTTAGAGCTAAAGACTGCCCCCCAATATAATTACCACACATTCCTTCATGGATCTCTTGGAGGATCTCTTGTGCCTCGTTGTCATCTAGGCATTGTTGTAAAGGAGTTAAGAAGTGTCGTCTGTACATTAGGCCATCATACAATAAGTACCTGGCAGCTCTATATTTGACTCTCCTGGCCCCATCCTTGTCATTAGGTAGCTTCGCATCCATTAAGTTTTGGACAAGAGGTGTCATTCAATTCTCCGTTGCTTGGGTCGTCATAACCTCTTCTGATTTCTCCTCAATTGATGGCCGCTCTAGTTCTTCGATGGGGACGACCCCTAGCATATATGATTCCTTTAAGGACGCCAGTTTGGCCAAGGCATCGGCGTTTGTGTTCTCGGCTCTCGGTACCTGTAGTATCTCATAGCTTTTAAACTTGGTGAGTTCTTCTTTCACTTGCCCGACCACTAGTTGAGAGTCACTAAAAATGTTGAGGCTTTCAATCTTTAGGTGACTCCCTAGCCGTAATCCTGTAATCAGCGCTTCATACTCTGCTTTGTTATTTGCCGCTTTGAATTTGAACCGCACCATCGAGGTAATTCTATAACCCTCTGGACTTATCAGCATGATGCCCACTCCTGATCCAGCTTCATATGATGTTCCATCTACATAGAGTTTCCACTCTAGTTCTCCGTTGGTTCCTTCGTCCTCGGCTATTGTAGGCCTGTGGGAAAATTTTGCCATGAAGTCAGCCAACGCCTGCCCTTTGATTGCTATCTTTAGCATGTATTCAATGTCGAATTGGCTCAATTCTACTGATCATTTCAGAATTTGACCGGAGGTTTCAGGCTTCTGTAATGCCTGCCTCAGTGGGTGATTTGTTAGAACCCGTATTGTGTGTGCCTAGAAATAGTGTCGAAGCTTTCTTGAGGCCACCATCAAGGCGAGGGCGAGTTTTTCCATCTCAACGTATCTTGACTTAGCGTCCAGGAGCCTTTTACTCACATAGTAAACCGGCATTTGGATTCTTCCTTCTTCCCTGACCAATACTGAACTTACAGCATGTATTGAGATGTAGAGATATAAATTTAGCTCGTCACCTGGGATGGGCTTTGACAGAATAGGGGGTCTGCCGAGGTGCTCTTTCAGCCTTTGAAAGGCCTCTTCACATTATGGCATCTACTCAAACCGCTTACTTCCCTTTAGCGCGTCGAAGAATAACACACATTTATCCGCTACTTTAGATATGAATTTGTTAAGGGTAGTGATACACCCCGTCAGCCTCTGTACCTCTTTTGGCTTCGTGGGAGACATCATGTCTTGTAAGGCTTTTAAGTTTTTTAGGTTGGCCTCTATTCCCCTATTGCTGACCATGAACCCTAGAAATTTTTCTAATCCAACCCCAAAAGCGCACTTCAGTGGATTCAACTTCATGTGGTATCTTCTTAGTACCTTAAACATCTCCCCTAAGTGTGCGATGTGCTGCCTTGCCTTTGTGTTTTTTACTAGCATGTCATCAACATAAACCTCTATTGTCTTCCCAATCTGCCCAGCAAACATTTTGTTCACTAGCTTTTGGTATGTTGCCCCTGCATTTTTTAAGCCAAAGGGCATTACCTTGTAGTAATAGAGGCCTCTATCTATGATGAATGATGTGTGCTCTTCATCGGCCAGATGCATGAGAATTTAGTTATAACCAGAATAAGCATCCATAAAGCTGAACAACTCGTGTTCGGCAGTAGCATCGACCAACTGATCTATTCGGGGGAGTGGGAAACCATCTTTTGGGCAGGCCTTGTTAAGGTCGTTGAAGTCAACACACATCATCCACTTCCCATTGGGCTTGATCACCAGGACAGGGTTTGAAACCCATCTAGGGTAGTGCGTCTCCCTGATGAAACTGTTGTTAATCAATTTGTCAACCTCTTCCTTTAACGCTTCACACCTCTCAAGATTCATCAGTCGGTGTTTTTTACGCTTAAGAGGATAGGAAGGGTCAACGTTTAAAGCGTGACACATGACTTCGGAGTCGATCCTTACCATATCAGCATGCGTCCAGGTAAATACATCCAGATTTTTCTTCAGGAAGTTTTCAACTTCGGCTTTGAGCGCCGGGGGTAAATCTGAGCCTATCTTTAGTACCCTCGTCGGCTCTTCGTCATCTACTCGGATTTCCATCAGTTGTTCGATTGGTTGGGACTAGGTACTCTCTTTTTCGATCTGAGGATCTATGTCTTCAACTGGCCCCTAACGCACCATTCTCGTTTCTTATCTCCCTGGTTGGTCATACCCACACATGGCATCTGAGTATGCGACCCTGGATTCATATTGATTCCTCTTTATTTCTCCTACGCCATTGGGGGTTGGGAACTTAACCTTTTGGTGGTAGACAGATGTTATTGCTCTTAGCGCCTGAAGGGTCAGCCTCCCGATGACTGCGTTGTACTGCGAGCCCCCCTTGATTATCACGAGGTTTGCCATCACAGTTGTTTGCCTAGGCTTCTCTCGTGCAATATAGGCAGCCTGATCATTCCTTAGGGGATGACCGAATCCCCCGTAAATCCATATAATGGCCGAGATGTTTTCTCCAGTTGCTCCTTTGTGATTCCCATCTTTTCCAGGCAATCAGAGTACAGGAAGTCCACCAAGCTCCCATTATCCATAAGGATTCTATAAACAGTGTGGTTTCTAATCATTGCCTCTACCACCAAGGCATCGTTATGAGGAAAGTGGACCCCATTCGCATCTTCTTCGGTGAATGCTACTTTAGTGCCACCAAATTTTGTTGTCTTTGTTGGCCTGGCAGTTGAGAGGCTCCAAAACCTTTCCTGATACACATGTTTTGCCTTGTGGGCGTAACTCTTCTGGGATCTCCTCGAGTCCCCCCCAAGGTATGGGGCCCCATGAATGGTTCTTATAACACCGACCGGCTAACAGTCTTCACCCTGTCGATTATCCTTCCGGCGCCGACCATCATTTCCCTGGCCCCTCATATCGGCTTTTAATTGTTGCAACCTCCATTCGCAGATTAATCTTTTGATTTCATCCTTCAGGTTAGAGAAGTCACTGGTGTTGTGGCCGACGTCTCCATAGAACCTGTAATACTTATTTTGGTTCCTCCGGTTTGGATCTGACTTCATAGGTTTCGGTCGGCGTAATAAGTTTCCTCGGCAGACCTGATTAAATACTTCTTCAAATCCTACACCCAGCTCATGATAAAAGTCACACCATTGGAACAGACGAGGCTTCTGATTCTCCTCTTGCCTCAGCTTTTTGGCTTCTGGATGACTCGACGCCGATGCGACCTATTTATCTTCGTTTCCACCTCCTCGTCGCTTCCGATTATCTTATTTTCCCGACGTCGACCCTTGCTCAGCTCATTTGTTTTTGTTGGATCTGTGTTCGGGATCATTTGCTTCAGCTTCTTCGACGTTAATGTATCCCTGTGCCCTTGCCAAGAATTCTTTGTAGGTGGCAGGTGGCTTTTGATTCAGGTCGCGCTTGAATGGGGTGTTCTTTTTCATGCTAGATAAAGTCCCAAACACTGCCTCCCGATCCGCCATATCCGTTGTAGCGGCGACGGCTTCTCCGTATCTCGCCAGCCCTTCCTTTAATGACTCGTTTAGTTTTTGGTAAACCATTGTCAAATTTTGCTTTGGCGGGATATAATTATTTACCCCGATGAATTGGAGGGAGAAGGCTTCCTTTAATTCTTCACAGTTGGAGATGAAGTTCAGTTTGAGTGTCCAGAACTATCTACGGGAATAATTCGTCAAGTGGTTCTGAAATGCTCGGCACATTATTTCCTCAGCTTATCCGTGCAGAGGCATGTGTCCCGTGTACATCTCTAGATGGTCGTCGGGATCTCCTCTGTCGTTATATGGTGGGATCGACGAGTTCTTGTATTTATCTAGGAGAGGCGATTGGGAGCGATGTTGACATTAACCACCTCCACCACCTATCATAGGTTCTTTTGAAGGTGACTCACCTGGCTTTTTATAATTGTTTTATAGAAACAGAATTATTAATTAAAATAATTCAACTTTGGTCCGATCCAATATAGATTTCACCACTAGAAACTATATCAATGTCTTTACCCATGGAGACCCACCTCCGACGACCAAGATAAGCCGTCTCCGTTAGGAAGTAAACAACATAACAATCTTAACATGAATAAAGCACCCAACTTTACTCCATCGATTGTGGATCATATGATTTAGACTATCATCTTTAGATTCCTATCTTCCGCATGTTCTTCTCATTACATGTATGACCTAAAGATTTATAATGATAGTCTCAGACTTTCAGTTTGCTTATCACACATTCAACTAATATAAACATAAAGAAGACAATACATGGATATATGAAGTAAATAAATCTTTATTAATAGTTGTTGCGTGATTTTTATGCTCGTAAGTGCACGTGTCGCAGACGAGTAATAAAGTGTACAGAGTACGGATATCGTTCCACAGAGAATGAATCACTAAGTGTACATGCAGAAATCAACTAGTTTACCTGTTAAGAATGATAAAAAGTTAACTGTTCAAAAATTACCTAATTATTTTAAATGCAAAAATGTAAAATAAAATGTAAGAAAGATTAACCAAAATATCAAAAATACTAAAATGGAGCGTATGTAGTGAAGTGAATTAGCTAGACCTACTAATTTCTCCTTAGTTGCAAATCTGACAGAATGCTATAAGAATACTATAGCATTTAAACGTCTTGTTAACGGAAACTCTTTTATTGTGCATAAGATTATTCCGAAGTCTTTATGCTTACAGATTCTTCAACCATTTCCAGCATATTCCTATGTGAATCTAGCTTTAGAATGCAAATTAAGCTCGGATTTCTTTATGTTATGCAAGATGAACAATATATTCCTATACCATTCACAAATCAATAAACTAAAACAAGATTATTGAACTTGCATCATCTATGTTAGATCCAACTAAAATTAACCTTTTCAGTATTAATCTTAGTCTTGTATTCTATGATCGATCGCCAGTCAAAGACAGAAATAAGCATTAGGCATACATAGATGAACATGAAATAGAATTAATGAACATTCCTCAAGCAGCCATCATCCTTACAACATCGGTTCCATTAGCAGATCTAGCTTAACAAATTAGTTCATAATGGTAATTACATAAACTAGATTCCCAGAGTAATCCATGTCTTAATTAATAACAAAAATAACAAAAGAATCAAGCTAACAGAAAGAAGAAGAATTGAGGAGCTAGATCTTGGATCTTCTAAAGTTTCACTTTGTCCTTCCCTTCGGATCTTCCTTGGTGCTTCTCTCTCTCTTGAATTTTCTTCTTTTTCTCACGTCTGGTCTTGCTTTTTTTTTTCTCTCAGTACTCTGCTCTATATGTTTTCCTTCTATTTTTTTCTTTCTTGTACTCGGCGGCTACTCTCCTTTGCAGAAAGCATTTACTTCTTAGGGCAACAAAAGGGCTAAGGTGTCAATTGATAGGGACTAAAGTAGTCTTTTGTCCTTTTCCTCCAGGTAGTGCGATGATGTCATACCACTTGTCAGCTGCACCCAGAATGTTGCAGCAGAATGCTATAACATTCTCCCTGTAATTTGCAAAATCACAACTTAGGCATTTTTCAACCTCTTTTTAACTCAAATCACTCCTTCTTAACCTGAGAGCAGCATAAGTACATAATTTAGCAAGATAAAATGCAAAACTAGAAAATCTAAGTTAAAACACAGAGAAAATAATGAAATACACTCTTAACTAAGCAAACTTTAAGCTAAAAATGCACAAGATAACTCTAATTTCTTAAAGTTTTCAATAGTCAAAATGTCTCAAAGAACATTGTTACATTTATTCTTAAGGGCATAAACGCTAACAAAATAAACATACCCTAAATGTATTGAGAGAGAATGAGGAAGATGATATAAATAAAAACTAACAACCCACATGTGTTTAAAACAAACAAAAAAATTACGAAAATTGTAGTATATAGCAGATGTTTTGAGTTAAACTCAAAATAGTATATAGCATAATTATTTTAGCTAATTAGTAAATAGTAAAATTTTTAAAAAAAGTTTTTTTTTTTACTTTTACCTTTATTTTTAATGGGCCTTTTTTTGTAGGTGAAAGTTCGGGCAGCCTGACCGGGCTCAACAGCCCGGATGAAAATTTTAGTTCGGGACCGATGGTCCGAATGAAAATTTCTGGCTGGTCCAGCCCGACCCTAAAAGAGGGGAATTGTATAAGGTATTTTAAAGAAATTTCTAAAGGGAAATTATATTTGCACCCCTTAAAATCATAAAGACACCCTATAATGAGTAAAATGACTAAAAGGGGCGATTTGCAAAAAGTAAAGAAGCCTTTTTTCACATACCCCACACGCCCCATGACAAATTTCCCCGGATACCTCCCTAAATCTCCATTAATTCTATCTCTCCTACTCTCTTATACTCCTTCACCACCCTCAAACATTCTTCTTTGTTTTCTTTTCTTTTTCAATTATTCTCCTTTTCACACTTCCATTGCTCTTTTATTTATTTTTTAGATTAATTACAAAAATTCCCCATGAATCATGCCCCTTGTAACATTTTACCTCATAATCTTTAAAATGTAACATTCGTTCCCCTGAATAATGAAACGTTAATAAAAATGCCCCCTCCATTTAAAAATTTAGAAATTTTTGATACATGTGACATAAATAACAGTTGTTAAATAATTTAGAGCACAATTACTGTAATGACTGAGAAAATCCCAGACCTTAAATAATACAATTTATGTATTTAAGCCAAGGATTTTCCTAGAAAATATTATGTTATATTGTGAATGAAGGATTTATGGAATTAATATATGTATTCCTAAACTCTATAGCAGATTTCATGTTAAGATCATGTTTTCGATCGAGTAAATTCGATCGATAAATTCTCTCCGTACTTTAAGGCAGAATAATTTTCAGTACAAGTATAGTTTGAGAATCTTAATTTCAAGAATCTCCAAACACAACATGATGTTAGTAGCGTATAAAAAAAACGCACTGACATTTTAAAAGAAGAGAAAATCCTTAATTGCCAGACAGCTAGGTTAAAGTCAGAAGATAAATACCTATAGTAGAAGGGTACAATGTGAACTCGGGAGTTGACACCGTCAGAAACAATGTCATTTCCGAAAATTAACGCAGGAAAGTTAAATTTAGAATTTGTTCAGTCTAGAATTAATTTCAAGACTGTAAACAGTTCAAGATATTACGCGAATAAGAATTTAATGTGATATCCAAAGCAGTCAAGGATTTAACATTTAACTGTAAATAAGCAGTAGAAAAAGGAACCGTCAGAAATGGAAACGAATTCCTGTCAGCTAAGTTACTCTCTTATAGTCAGTATAATTTTTATCAGTTTCAAAGGGAAACTTAAGAAAGTGGACAAGAGTACAATGGGGTAGGTGAGATTTTTTTCTCTCTCTTCCTCCACTTGGCCGGCCATGCATGAAAAAATAGAGCCAAACCTTTGGCTAGTGGAGTGTGCTAGAGGACTTTATGTTAAGGTGATGTGATGTTAGTGGTTGAAGGGGAATTAATGGCAAAGTTGCTTCTTCTTTTCTCCTTCCAAAACCGGCCAAGAAAGGGGGATTTGAACCAAAAATTTGGTTGAATGATGGAGTGGAATTGGTGTTAAAAAAAATAATTTCCAAGTTGCCTATAAAAGGAACCAACATAGGATAAGCTTCATTTTTTTTCTCTTAGCTTTTTCCCCACTCAAAAATCCGGCCACCCTACAACATTTCCTCTCAAATATTTCCTCCACTCTTCCAATCTTGAGCCACTAGCAAACCATAGAAGAAGAAGAAAGAAAGGGTAAGGAAACTCTAAACCCTCTTTTTTTATGTTTTAGTAAAGTTTGAAATGCAGAAATATTCCTCATAAATTTCCTTATACTTTCTAGTTCCAAGCCATTAACAAATCTTAGAGGAGTTCAAAGGTTTTCAAAGGAGAGAGAGAGTTCTTCAAGGGTAAGTTCTCAAACTCTTCTCCATTAATTTCTAGCCAACTTTAAGCTTGGATTTATGGATGTAAATTTGTGGTTCTTGAGGAAGATGTGTTGTAATAAGGGTGTGTGAGTTTTATGTTAGTTTTGTGAGTTATGAGGTTAGTTTAATGTGGTATGATTATGCTTGATTTAAGTTTGCTTATTTCCGGTTAGAGGAAAAATTTTCAGTCACTTTGAACGCGAAAATAAGAACCCTAGAGCGGGATTTTTCAATGTTTCAAAGCTTGAACTTATAGCCCTCGATGTTTTGAACATTTTCTATGACTATGACAAAACCCAATTTTAACTCTAAAAGCAAGTTTGAAGCCAATTTGCAAAAACGGATGGGCTGTCAAACACAGTTTCGGAAATAGAAAAAAGGGGTGATTGCTACAGCAATCCTACAACATTTTTAAAAGAAAATTTGCTGCAGCATCCTACAACATTTTTAAAATAAGATTTGCTACAGCATCCTACAGCATTTTAAAAGGGATTGCTACAACAATCCTAAAACCTTTTCAAAAAGATTGCTACAGCAATATTAGAAGATTGCTACAGCATCCTATAGCATTTTTAAAAGGATTGCTACAGCCTTATTAAATGATTGCTACAACATTGCTATAGCAAAAGAAAAAAAAATAGCAGCCATTGTTTTTAGCCAAACGAGGCCTTTAGAGGCTGAATTTTAACTTTATCCAAAAACGACAATTTTAGATCTCGACGATTCGAAGAATTGTTGTGAAGGACATATTTTCAAAATCCAACTCCAAGATGCAGTGAAATACCGATTTCAGAAACTACACAGTTTTAACAAAACGAAACTAAAACAGTGACGTTTTTAACAAAAGGTTATCAAAGAATCCAAGATGTGATTTCAGTGAAATAATATGGTTTTAGACCTCACTTTAATGAGGAATAGCCATGAAGAAAGATTCCAAGAAAAAGGGTTTCTACCATATAGTTTCACGGTGGTTTACAAGTCAACCGTAAAACGACTTGGGGAATAGTTTTTAAAAGTCGATATTCGAAAAGAGATTTTACAACGGGACTTTAGTGCTTGTAACTAAATGAGTGAGTTATCGTTTCATAAAAATTGAATGATAGTTCTTTTAAAAAGCTTAATAGTTTTCGAGCAAAACATCCCGATGGGCACTTACAAGCCCAACACGATAGGTCCTTAGAAATTCGAGGATTTGATGTGGGTCCAACGCCCGCATTAAATTAAGAGACTCCGTTAGAGTTTAAATTTCAACGGCCTAAGAGCTAGAATGCCGTGAATAAGTTTCTAGGCCGAATTGGGCCTTAATAATATAATGAGTCCAATGAGGAAAAATTATGGAGAATAAGTTACTAGATTGGGTAAATGATTTCAACCTAGACATAAGTATGCTAGGGGCAATTAAGGAAAATAAGATAAGTATGCTCAATTAAGGAAAATAAGATTTTGAGGATTTAATAAATTGATCCTTATAGTAAATTATCCTTCAGTAAAGGAAAGGAATACATGCCTTAAATAAAGGGCTGGATTTCCTTCATAGGCTACTAAAATAAAATAGCAAATGACAGATAATCTCACAC
>NW_010363007.1:280144-280596 GCF_000414095.1 Morus notabilis
TGTTTGGCGAAAAGTGGATTCCAGCTCTGTAAATCAAGTAAGTAGGAATCTCGCCTACAGTATGAATAGATTTTAAAGAAAAAGTTACACATGTTATGTATGCATGTTTATGCTTTAAGTATTGTATGCGATGCTATGTCATGTTGCATACACATAAGCAGCACACATGAATTATATGTGCTTGAGTTAATTTAATGTTATGTATATTATGCTAGATCATACTGCATACACTTAAGCAGTGCACATGAAGTATATGTGTTTAAGTACATTCCATGTTATAGTATGCTATGCTATGTCATATTGCATACACCTTAATAAGCCAAGAGGAACTTATAAGAATAATATCAGTTGAGTGCCGTACCAGCCTCCACAAGGGAGGTAACTCCAGCTCCACAAGGGAGAAAAAGAAAATAACAATAATGTCCTCCGACTCAAGGGAGGCATTCAAGTTA
>NW_010363007.1:280614-295111 GCF_000414095.1 Morus notabilis
CAAACCCTCACGTTCCGATGATTGCGCGCAAGTGGTACGCGAGCACTCGAGCCCATCAGTAAGAAAGATAAGATAAGATAATAAGATTATGATAAGACATCATAATTAAGCATAATCAGCTCATGCATATTTATTCATGTGTACTCACAGTTATTTTACGAAGCGAAAGCTCAATCATATATGTTCATGCTGTAGGTAAGAAACCTATCAGCATCTCTTGGAGGGCAATGGCGAGCAGCGGACGAATGGTGGAGATGGGAATGGATACCACTCACGCAGTTATCTTCCGCAGTAAGTTTAAGAAAAATCATGTATATGTCTATATGATTCAAAGGTTTCAAGTATGTATGTTTAAAAAGTATAGGTACATCTGTATGTTAAGAAAATCGAGGTTGTAGCTAACAACCCTAGTTTTAAGTATTTAAGTTTTAGAACGTTGCAACAGTGTATGCAACAAATAAACAAATTTTAAACATGACGATTTAAATGATTGATTTTAAAAGGACTTTAAGATGTACTTGAATTTAAGATTTCTCACGAAATCCGTTTTAAAGTCAAATTAAATGGCCCAATTGAATTGGCTAGTTTTAGAAAGACTTTTAAAGAGTATTTGAAACAAGAGTTCAAACACAGCTCCATTTGAAAAATATTTCTAGAAGGTTTTATCTTAATTGAAATTAAGAAAAGCTTTAAGAAATTCAGTGATTTATTCTTTTGAAATTATTGTTACGAATTATGAAAGTATTCATTCTTATGTTTAAAAAAAAAAATGTTCCGCAAATTTTAAGAAATGCCAGTCAGTACAAGTTAAAGTTTAAGTTACAGTGGCGCCTCATAGGAGGGTTGTCACAATTACTATTTTATCCACGCACCCTAATTTTTTTAGTCTGATTAACATATAATATAATAAAAAAACAAAATAAATCTTCTTCACTCCAATAACACAATAGATCTCCCACCTCACAAATATAGTTCCTTTTACTGAAAAAAATGGATTTTTATTTTTAATTTGCTTTTTTTAACTATAAAAGCTGTTCAAAACTTCATAAATTATTAATTCTACAATTTTTAGCATATATTCAACTAATAATGGATGTTCCATAATTAAAAATCTACATTTAACTTAGTTTTAAATTTAGTTTACATTTCAAACCAGACAATTACTAAAATACCCTTGAAATTAAATGTCACTTTCTATTAAAAATATAACAGAGGGGGATATTTTGTTAACATTTCATTACTTAGGGGGAATGAATGTTACGTTTTAAAGATCAGGGAGACAAAGTACAAGAGGTATAGTTCGGGAGGATTAATTTTTGTAACTAAATGTCAATTTTCGTTATATTGTCTGAACTTTGCATGTAAATAATTTTGTCATTTCTACCAAAGCAAATTTATTGTCAAAACAACTAAGAAAACCATATAAAAAAGAGAAGAAATATAGTAAAAAAAAGGAAATCTAAACCAAATACAAATTGTTTTTTTCAATTTGAATCCTTTTAATTTAACCAATTAAACCACTAAACCTGGTGCTAGAAGCGTCCCAACACAAATTCAAAAACACAAAAAACACGTCAAGAAGAAAGGCAAGCAACAATAATTCCTTTAAAATAACACCTGAGAAACTCACACCAGCCTAACGCATAACAACATAAATTTCCTTCATAATAAGATATTATCCATGGAGTGTACAAGTGGTGAGCCACTCGAACGCAAGGGTATAAGTGGGATAAAAAATTATCTTTTTTAAAATGAGGTGTCTTAATAAATATGTGGAGTGTGAATCAAATTTCCTATTTCTAAAATATGGGATGTTCAGGCTGATCTAACTTGGACTGAATAAGGTTTTGGGCTTAGAATGTCGGCCCAACCCGACCTGAAAGTTCAGGTGGGGCCAACAATGGCGGGCCTTGGACCGGACCATTTAGCCCGACCTAAATTACAGCTCTACTTTTTATAATTCCACTACAGTATAACGTGGAATCTCATTTAACGACACTGGTGCTTTTCGCTGGCCACAACCAGTTTTTTGTAAAGGATGTAATAGTTGAATGCATTTCTAGAGAATTGCTTTTGTAATATAATATGGGAAGTGAGGTTATAATTGTCATTCTATACCAATATAATATATTAGATTATTTTCATAAATGTCCCTTAAAGTATGTACCCCATTTAAACTTGCCCATCGATTTTTTAAAATGATTCAAAACACCCCTAATGTATAGAAAATATATCAAGTTACTCTCTCTGTCTACTTCCATTTATAAGCTTAACAGTTTTTCTTATGTGGTAGGTCATTTAGAGATAATAGAGACATTAATTTCTTAATTTATAAAAATGATTAAATATTAAAAAGATAATAACAAATAAATATATAAAATTGAATTACCTACTCATTTTAGCTACTCATTACCTTGAAGTCTATATTATCAAAATTGAAGCCTTTCTAATTTTCTTTTTTCTATGATTAAAATTACCTCAATCGTGTTTCTTTTTGTAGGTTCAAAATGCTGTAGAACATTTGAAGACCATTGGGGCTTTAGATGAAGATGATAATCTAACAGTTTTAGGTGATGAAATAGGTAATGGCTTCGGGCTTTGCAGGACGGAAACTAAAGTTAAACTTGGGAAGATGCTCATATTAGCGGTTATTTTCAACTGTCTTGATCCAGTGTCTTGATATTCAAGAAAAAGTTCATTCTGAGTAAGTTACATTCACATAGATGGTTTTGATCTTTTTTTAATTTAATTATTATAATGTTTATTGGAAAGACCTCATCGAGGCATTCTTTGACAGCTCTACATTGGCTAATAAAAACTGGTTCACTACTACATTATTTTATTTACTAAAACTCTTATTAGGTTCTGAATCAAGTATTATTTGTTTATTGTAAGTACATTATTGTTGGGGTCTTACGATGTTATTAATGAAAGTTAACAACATTAACAACCAGCTTTCTAAGCTAAGTGTATAAATATTTTGATGTCTAACTTTTCTTTCAACATATTAAATCTGTAGGATTAAGATTTCATTTTTTTTTTTTAATTTTGTTCAAATCAGATTAAAATTATACTTTTATAAATTGTTTCTTTGTCTATTTTCTTTCATCATCTTATCTGTCAACAACATGACATTACTTTTTAGTATGATATATTTACAATCAACAACGTGACATTATTTTTTTATCGTTAAAGTATTATCCTCTATCAAAGAGCAAACAAACCTGACGTGGATTGAAAAGAGAAGCTATATGACATAAAATTGTACTCTATAAGTTCTATAAATTATAATTTCGGCCATCTTTCATTTTACTGTCGGATGAGAAGGTGAAATCAATTTATTATTATTATTTGTTTTTTCTATTTGTCGCTTTATTTTTTTTTTTCATATGTTGTCCTATCTTCTTTTAAAATCTTGTAGCTTTTGTGTCAACAAAAAAGAGTAATGCTACTATAATGGCTTTGCCTTCCTCTATTCACATTGATTGGCGCATTTTTTGATCATGTACTGTAATAATTGTTTCTTTTCTTATAAACAAGCCCAGGACTGTGCAAAGACTGAAATGTTTGTTTGAATAGGACTCTGCGGATTGAAAAATTTTGGTTGAATAAAGTCCGGTTCATTTCACCGATTCGAGTTTAGAATTCGAGTTTTACTACAGTAAAAAACTCTCAGAAACAGTTACATTTAACTTTTTTGTTACAGTAAAAAACTCTCACATAAAATCACATCTTAATTCGAATTAAAAATTGAAATCAGCAAACTAAACGGGCCCTAAATTATTACCTCGAAAGCAGCTCTTCTATTGTCTCTTCGATGGCTTTGCTTCACCAGGTATGTTTTCCATAATTCTATACAGAGTACTTGCTTGGAATTGTCTCAAATCGGATGGATATTTTTGTCTTTGTGTGTTCCTCTTTGAGTTACTTGTAAAATATTTTTGCATGCTAATAGCTTATTTTTTGTTATATGTGCGCAAGGTTATTTACTTCTTCAATCGCATGGTGAAATTTTCCACATCTGATTAAATGGGAAGTGAATTTTTGATTAATTTTCTGTTTTTTTAATCAGTAGTCCTCTTTGCTCTGTAAGTTTTAGGCGATCTTTTGCTGGGTTACTAGTGTTCATTAATTAATTAAGATTAATTAATTTAATTTTGTTGTTAGTGTTGATTTATTTAAAGATTAGTGATTTATTTTAATTATAGTCATTCCAATATATATCTTTCTCGATTTAAAAATTATTCTCTTGGATTATAGTTTGACTCTTTAACCTCTGAATATTTATAATTTTGTTCCAACTATTTAAAAACTTTGCTAAAAGGCTTCTGCTGGATTTTTATGCTTATTCTATCTACTGTGCAGTGGTAACAATTGGAAAAGACCAATTTAGGTCCAAAACCTTGTTCAGTAGACTTCGGAAACGTTTGGTTCATGAATTAGAATAATGAGATTAGAATTATTTTCGATTTACGTGTATTTTTTGTGAGAGAAAATACCGTAGCGAACCACGAACGGACATTTTGGTAATTTTATCTTGTGGTCTCAAATCATATTTTTAAAACCCAGCAATTCCATTTCCCCTTATTTTATCGATCTCCCTCTACCTCTCCCTCTCACTCTCACGTTCTCCCTCTTTCTCTCTGTCTCTGTACCCGTCATTCTCCCCCTACCTCTCTCTCAAAAATGCTTCAACCAAGTTAGAAAATAGAGGGTTCTTCAAATGCGTTTGGCTAATCTGGTTCTGAGAGTATTTTGTAGAACCTCTGAAGTTTTGCATGTGATTTCACGATCAAAGAGGCATGGGATATTGACTTCTCTTTCGTTTTCAAATTCTGTTTTTTTGTTTTATTTGTTGTTTAAAGAGGTTCTAGTTCCATAAACAAATGAAAAGCCACAAATTAGACGTCTCATGCAATTTTGGAAATTTTGCTAATTTCAATGTTGAGGTTGGGTTTTCTTCATTAAAAGTCGAGTTACCCTTCCCTTGTTGTTTTGATTCTTTGGTTCAACGTTTGTATGTTGTTTCTCTCTATGTTGATTGAGTTGATAAACGGTGGAAACACAGAAAACATGGTTAGAAGAGTTAATGTTGAGGTTTAAGGCCTAGTAACATTTTTGGTTCTTTGTCTAGTTGTAATCTCTATGATGCTAAACTTGTTTATAATGGCTTGGACAAAGAAAATCTGAATTTAAAACAATGTTACATTCTTTCCTGCATGTCTTGAAGATTTTGATTACGAGGTTAATAATTAGAGCAAACCTGATGATTTTAGGTTAAATATTTAATTATAGTGTTAGTCAACTTGATTGATGCTTGTAAAGCCGCGGTGGATGGGCCTTTAAACCTTAGAAAAGTTGACCTTGATGAGTTGAGATATCTGTGATCTAGTCAAGCATCATCACTAGGTGATAAGAGTCGCCTTGATTTAATTACTTAGTTAGGAATTCCTAATTTTACCATGTACTTTAGAGATGATAATGGAAAATGTATGTGAAAGTAGAAGCTTATTTGGTGGGCAAATCGTGATTTAGCATCATGGCAAGTTTGTTAGGATTACATAGCGGCTATTCGTGGTTAAACTAAAAACCGTATTTATCCAATAAGGTTTCTAGGTTGGCCTTGTTAGAACCTACGAGTAGGTGTACTAAGCTTAAAATAGCCACAAGAATCACCGCCTTAAATCACCGCCTTAAAGGGATAACCGTAGTCTAAGATATGCATTTTTAGAGTTAGACAAATCACTAGGATGAACTTATTAGAGATTTAAAGTTAATCTCACTAGAAACTTGAAATTATTTGACCAGTTATTAGAGATTTAAAGTTGACAGACCCGCTGCTCCACAAGGCGAAGTTCACATGGTCAAACTTTAGGGAAAATCCTATATGTTGCAGATTTGATTTGTTTCTGCTCTTGGAGGGCTGGATGGAGTATTTCCCATTTGGCCGAGAAGAGGTTAGAGCAGTTTCAGATCACCGTCCCGTCTTATATCACACAAAACCACCTAAAGGGGGCCCCTCCATTCAGGTTTGATAATACATGGTTTGAAAATAAAGGTTTTGTGAAAAAACTGAAAGTGTGGTGGAAGGAAGACGAAGTCAGGCTGGGATGGATATAAATTCATGAGATATAAATTCATGGGGAAATTGAAGAATTTAAATGGAAAACGGAAGAATTGGAGTTTGGAGGTGGCCGAGGCAACTAGAGTGAAAAGAGGACGATTCTTAAGAGGATTGAGGAGATTCGTTTGAAAGAAGGAAGCATTGATTGGCCGATGGAATTTCAAGTGGACAGGCAAGAGCTCAAGCAGCGCCTGTTTCATATTATCGAGATAGAAGACAGGGCCTTGAGGTTGAAATGCATATCTTCATGGGCAAGGGAGGGAGACGTTGTAATGACCGGGAAAATTTTGGTCTAATCTGGACAGTCCGGCATTTGACAATAATTCTTTTCGAAATAATAAGTAGTAGAATTTTGATTTGATCAAGAGAATGTTATGTAGAAATTTTATGTACGGGACAAAATTTTTCGAAATGTGTAAAGTTATAATACGAATATTACTACAGAGGAAATTCGTAAATATCAGTTATAAATAGTGAAGTATCAGTAAAAAGAGAGAAATTTTAGCAGTTATATTTTAGTTCTGAAAAACTGAAATATTTGGTATGCGGCCAAATGACAAGTTAGAAAAAGAGTAGAAATGTTAGAAAAAAGGAAAATAACAATAGTTTCTGAAACAGGATTTTCCCGAGTCAGTTAAAGTGAGAAATAGCTCAAAAACTAGTACCGCAAGAGTAAGCGTTTTGGGCAATTCTAGATCGATTAAAACAAAAATTTCAGAAAAAGAAATTGACTAATGAGATACCCAAGAGAATTGGGTTGAATATGAGAAGTTTGACCCAGGGTACTCGGCAGTCCAGAAATACAGTACAGAACCTGTACCAAGGGGGAGATTATCGATACCGAAAAGAGACTCGTTTTGAGAAACGAAAAGTTAGGTCTCGACAAAAAAAATTTTGAGGACCATAGAACCACTCAAATTAAGTGTTAAACTTAAGTAGAATTAGTAGAATTAAATTATGAGAATTAAAGTATTTTCTTTTAATTAGAAAGTAATAAGAAAAAATTAATAAAAAAATTGATTTTGTTTCTTAAGAAGGCTTAGGAAGGAAATTAGAAGCCAAAAGTGTTCTTCTCTCCTAAGTGTGGCCAAACATAGAGAAAAAAAGGGAAACCAAGGAGAAATCAAGGGAATCAAGCATTTTCACCGAAAATTCTTCCGTTCAGTCCGGTAGAATCATAACCCGAGGCGTTCTAGCAGAAAACCCCAACTTATAGAGGTAAGATTCAGATTTTTCATAGTGAAATCCTATGGTTTTTGATTTGGATGAATAGTAACCAATCTCGGAAAACTTCCGTAAAAATAAAAATCGAAACCGAGGTTTTATAAAGCACCGTGATATGAGTCTAACGATGTAGGTATTAAAACGATTGAACGAGATTTTGGTGGATTTGCACTAAAAATTCGTGAGCCCTAGAATGAGAAAGAACATGTGTTTTTGTTCATTTTTGAGTTAGATTTTGTGTTGAGAGATATGAATCTTGGTTCCAGGAGCCGAGATCGGAAGTTAGAACGAGCTGTTGAAAGCTTGGGTAACGAGAAAAACTAGGCAAAATTATGCTGAAATTTCCTAAAACCTAGCTAGTAAGTATTGAGTTATGATTTCGATTCTTGAGAATGAATAACAGTTCTAAGACCCATAAATGAGTAGATTAAGGTTCAGAAACCGAGACATACAAATTGTGAAATTTGCCTCTTAAGCTAGAAAATTCGGCTTAGAGGAATAAAGTTAAAAAATGAGTTTGAAATTGGATTTAGGAATCTAAGTATGAGGAATTTTGATATTTGGAATAGGAAGTTGATACCGATTTCCATGAAACAGGTTTTGGCATGAAAGCCGTAGCAAAAAGGAAAAACTCTTAGCAAGCAGGAATACTAGCAGATTATTTGTAAGTGTAGACATATATATTTGTCTGTACTCGAGTAAACTGTACATAGACTTATAATTATGAATTTGCTTATATTTTTAAGTTGATGTGATTTTAAGTGTTTGAGGGCTTGGTGCCCTAGATTTCAGAAGGGCGACATATAGTTACCCTAATGCTCAGTTTAAGGTATGCATGAAGTATTATGCATCTCATGTTAGCATGTGCACGTAGAGAAAACATTGCATAGCATTCAATAAAGTTTTAAAATACTTTGAAATGCAAATCCAGAGTTCACTAAAGTTAAGAGACTGACGAGTCGTCGGCCTCCGAAGGGAGGAAATCTCAAAGAGTTAGAGATTCCGGCTAGACCTTGCAGTTAGACAGGGGCCCAGGCCCACAGTAACAAGAACAGTAAGTAGGGGCCCAGGGCCACAGCAACAGAACAGAAAGACATAAAGCAACTTTTAAAGCATGTTATCGATGGAAACATATTCACATGTACATTCTTGCATCATGACACTTTATGTAGTTTTACCAGTTTTAAGATGTGTGCATGTCTATACTTACTGGGCATTCGTTCATCAGTTTACTCGTGTTGCAGGTAACATAGGTAAATAGCCAGCTATATAGTAGTTTTGTTTGATGCACTGGCTGATGCAAGGTGGCGGAAATGTCATGGGATCACGGGAGTAGTGTCTACTTCGCCCGCTTAGAAAAAATTCCGCTGCAGAGCAATGTTACATAGAACACAGGTTTGTGTATTCAGTTTTAAGAAAGAGATGCTACAGTCTTAGTAAAGAACAACGGACTGTAATAGATTAAGATATGATTTGGGGATAAATTCCATAATTGAAATCACAAAGTATTAACAAGATGTATTATTAGTATAACAAAAAAACATGTTAGGAACATATTGAGAACCCGAGGATTAGGAAAAAAAAAATCACTTGTGTATGGACGTAATATAAAGAAATGATAGTCTAGTAACAAGTAGTGGATTAGACTATAACTCAACCTACTAATAGTAGTATAAGGTTGGTGACCCGCCGCAAGGGCGGGAGGTGTCACAGACGTGAACACAGCTTTTCCACCGGTTACAAAACACTAGGAAAACAAGCAATACAATCTCTAAGTTGGAGAATGAAGAGGGCTTTATTGTGAAGGAGAAGGATGAGATCGTAAAGGCGATTTCAGTGGCATTGAAGGCTTGACTTGGAGCCCAGTTTGGAATTGGCTGCAGATTCTTTGGAAAAACCATTCGAAGAAGATGAAATTAAACGAGCTTTTATCAGTTTTCATGGTAATAAGGCTCCAGGATTGGATAATTTTACACTTTTCTTTTTTTCAAGAATGCTGGGAGTTTGTTAAAGGGGAAATGATGAAGTCTGTTGAGGAATTTTAGAGTGCAGGGATTATTAATAACATCACCAATGAGACTTAAATCTGTTTGATTCCAAAAAAGGCCAAATTCTTACAGAAATAAAGATTTCAGGTCTATTAGCTGGGTATTGAGTCTATACAAAATTATTTCAAAAGTTTTCTCAAATAGACTCAAGGTTGCTCTTGAGGATACAATTTTAGAAGTTCAAGGGGCTTTTCTTGAGGGGTGGCAGATTTTGGATCTTGTCTTGGTGACAAAAGAAGTGGTGGAAGAATTTAGGTCCTGGGGTCGAGAGGGAGTAGTGGTTTAAGATTGGTTTCGAAAAGGCCTATGACCACATTGAGTGAAAGTTCCTAGATTTTGTGATGGCGAGTAAAGGGTTTGGAGTTAGATGGTGAAGGTGGATCTCAGGCTGTCTTAGCTAAGTTTCATATTCAGTGATGTCTAACGGAAGGCCTGGGTCTAGGGGTAAATTAGTAGCTTCTAGAGGTCTTAGGAAGGGTGATCCATTGTCCCTTTATTTATTCACACTTGTAGTGAATGTGTTAAGCAGATTAGTGGATAGAACTGCTGAAGCTTCTCTCTGCAAACCACTTATAGTGGCGCAATCAAATATCAAAATCAGCCAACTACAATTCGCTGATGATACTTTGTTTTTCAGCTGTCCAGAGGAGGAAAGTTTATCAAACTTATAATCCACTTTAAACATTTTTTGTTTAATAATTTAGGGCTGAACACTAATTTGGAGAAATGTATTATTTTGGGTATAAATTTGGCTATTGTCATCGTGGCAAGCCAAATATTTATGGCTTTCTCTTGGTGGAAACCCTCTGCAAGCAGCCGTTTGGGACCCGGTGCTATCTAGAGTGGCAAAAAGATTGGACGGGTAGAAAAAGTCTTTTTTTTATCAAAAAGTGATCGCCTAACTATTATTCAGTCGGTTTTAGCATCTCTGCCTGATGCAACACACATTTACTAGTTTCCTATTTAGATTATTTACTTTATTATTTTACTTGCCTAGATTGATTTCCTAGTTTCCAATAATTTCGTTTCCTATTTCTACTCTCCCGTTTTAGTTGTTTTCTTTATTTTTGCATTACCAACATTATTTAATGGCTTATTGTAATTGTTTTGAATGAGTTCAATACAATTTTATCAGAATTATTCCCTGATTTTTAGACTTTGTCGTGTTGGTTCTTGAGCGTTTTTTCAGTTTCGTTTCGAAACAAACCTGCCGCTGCGCCAAATTGGTATCAGAGAGAGGATTTTTAACTTGATTTGATGGTTGAGGACGGTTTAAGTGGGAAACGAACCCTCAACGACTAAAGGCGGTCCGAGAAAATCGAGTAGCGACTCTATGGAATAGAAGAAACCGTTTGAAATCTTCGTAGATGATTTTGCTGTGGTGGTACCAAAAGGGGACGCGGACACATTGAGCGACAACCAGACCAACATGGTGACGGACCGGAGGGCGGTGACCTCAGCTCTGACAACGGCAAGGTGAGCTTGGCCGGTGAAACCCAAATCGCGCGGATTTGCAAACTAGGGCTCAACCACCTGTTGACCCAGACCTGGGGGTCGACGGCGGGTCATGGACGGCTTCAGTGACCATCGCCGAGCATATATCGGGCCGGAAATTGACAGCGGCGGCGCAAATGGCGCGGGTGTGGTCGTGAATCGCGGTTTTCACGAGCCCCATCCACTTCGGGTGTATGAGCGGGGGAATAGGGGAGTTCCTAGGCGGCGTGACGACGTCAACTTCTGGCGAGGGGTTTTGGCCGGCGATGGCGACGATACCGGACTGGTGGTGACTTTCCACAAGCGGCTGCACGGGTTTTTGACGATAGAGACGAACTTTTTTCACCTTCTCGAGAAAGAGGCTTGAGATGGTAATTTTCACCATCAACAGCAGGGAAAGCCTCACCAACGACAGCAATAAATGATGGATTATTCATCGGGAGAAGAAGATAAATTTCATTTTGACTATCTTGTTAACGATTGTGGTCAAAATAATTGAGAATTTAAGATGAAGATGGACTTGCCGAGTTACGATGAATGATTACACATTGAAGATTTTCTCGATTGGGATCAATACCGTCAATAATTTTTTTGATTATTTGAATATTTCAGAAAAAACCAAGTCAAGCTCGTGGCGTATAAGTTGAAAGGCGGAGCTTCTGCATGGTGGGAACAACTTCAATGTAATCGACAAAGACAAGGAAAGCAACGTGTTCGTACTTGGCCCAAGATGAAACGGTTATAAAAATGGCTATTTCTCGCTCCGGATTATCAAAAATTTTTGTACCAACAATATCAAAATTGACGGCAAGCCAACCGCACTGCGAACGACGAGTACACGGAGGAATTTATGGATTAAATGCCTGAGTTAATTTGTCTGAGATGGAGGATCAATTAATTGCTCTTTATGTTGGAGGCCTAAAGCTGGTTATTCGATCGAGTGGCTCTTCAAGGGGTTTGGATTATGGAAGATGCAACTAATTTTGCGATGAAAGTGAAAAGTCAAATCAATAGGTCCAGGGTGCGTACTCAGACTAACTTTTGGCGACCAATTCAAGAAGCTTCATCTACTTCGAAGGGTTCAACAACTTTGGGCAGCAGTGATACTAATAATAAAGATGCCCCTCCAACTCAAAATTCGGCGTAGAATTTAGGTGGAACGTCAGCCCCTGTTCGACCTAATACTCAAGGCCGAAATCAGCAGCAACGGGTCATTAATGAACCTTTATGTGCATCCTAATATTGGGAAATGTTTCCGATGCAACCAAACAGGTCATCTTTCAAATAATTGTCTGAACAAACGATCAGTTAACTTTGCAAAAGAAGATGGCGCGGTGACGAGGAATAGATTGTTTGAAGAAGATATCTATGAGGGTGCTGAGATTGCAGAAGGAGATGAGGGAAAAGAAGTGGCGTGCATTTGTTCTACGCCTTTTGCTCGCCGCAAAGAAGCCAGACGCCCTTAGCGACACAAAGTGGAGAGAAGAGAAAGAAGAATATTAAAGAATTCTTGTGAGGAAAACAGTTTTCAAAGAGGCAATTTTATGGAAACAAAAGATGAAGAAGACAAGATAGCTGAAAGAAGGAGATGACTATTCTAAGTGAGCAAGATTGTGATCAATAGAGATTGTGATCAATAAAGTTGAACGTGAGAGTGGGGAAATTTTAGACACTCTAGTTGAAATAGATAAAGGGAGATAGTGCCGTTGTATGAATCATTAAGTAGGAAAGGAGTATAGGGTGCTTTCAGGGAGTTGAATGGAGGCCAATCCAAGAGGAGAAAACAAGATGGATTGAAAGGCCATTCTTGGAGGGAGAAATTAAGAAAGCATTCTCTTTTTTTTTTTTTTCATGTGTTAAAGACAAGATTTTCGATGTGTTCTGATCAAAAGTGTTGGGATATGCTTAAAGGAGATTTATTGAAAGTGTTTCAAGAATTTGATAGGAGTGGGGTGATAAATAGAAACATTACTCATACGTTCCTTCGTCTCATTCCAAAGAAAGCGGATTCAAGAAAGATCAAGGATTTTAGACTAATTAGTTTGGTTTTTAGTTTTTACAAGATTATAGCTAAGGTCTTGGCCAACACTAGTCTTCAAGTTTTTGGAGGATACAATCTCTAAGAATCAAAGAGCTGTTGTACAAGGAAGACAGATATTGTATGGTGTTTTGGTTGCACGTGAGATTGTGGAAGATTATAGAGCGGATGGCAAGGAGAGTTTGGTGTTTAAGATTGACTTTGAGAAATCATATGATCATGTAAGTTGGTTTTTCTTGAAGGCTTGAAGCAAGTTTTGAAAAAAAAAAAAAAAAAAAAAAAAAAAAAAAAAAAGGGGTTTTGGTTCAAGATGGTCCAATTGGATTATGAGGTGCCTTAGGACTGCCAACTTCTCAATCACGATTAATTGTAAACGTAGAGGAAGATTTGGGGCAATCTAGGGGACTCAGGCAAGGAGATCCGTTATCAACATTCTTATTCACGGTGGTCGTGGATGGGTTGAGTAGATTGGTAGAGAAAGCTTGTGGTTGAGGTGGTAAATGGTTTTGTAGTAGGAAGAGAGCAGATCCAAATTTCTCATCTCCAATTTGCGGACGACACATTATTTTTCCTTGGAACTATTGAGAGGATTTTAAGACGGATGGATTTTCTGAAAATTTTTCTCTCTTTGTCTGAGTTTAAATATAAATTTGGTAAAAAGCGCGACAGGCATAAATATGGATGAAGGTGATTGAAAATTTGGTCCATGAAGTTGGGTGAAGTACCTAAGTTTACCATCAGTAGGTAACCCAACATTCAAAGAGTTTTGGAATAAGGTCATGGAGGTCTCGAAAAAGGTCGGACAAAATGAAAGAGTTTTTTTTATCCAGAGGCCGCGGCTTGACTTGGATCCAATCTGTTTTGCCAAGCATTCCAATATGTTTGTTGTCACTTTTCAAATTGCCGGTGTCAGCAGCAAAAGAATTAGAGAGCAAATTCAGGTGCTTCTTGGTGGCCTGGAAAGTATTTTACTTGGTAAGACGTAAGGTGGGCTTGGAGTTGGGAACTTTGTTAAGATAAAATCAAGCCTTGTTGGGGAAATGGTCGTGGAGGTTTTCTTTGGAATAAGATTCTGTATGGGCTACGGTTATTAGAAGCAAGTATGGGGCTCGTCAGAACAAAACCTTCAAGGTTTTCCGTTTTCTTTGATCGTTTTTAATTGGAAAGATTTGATAAAAAGATGAATTCTTAGTTTTTATCATATTTACTTTTTGTTTCTTTTTTTTTCCCTCGTATTTTGAGGATACTTTATGCTCTTGTAGCTACAAATGATAATGATCAAAAAGGTGTTTTCTTATATATATATATATTTATATATATAGTTTTTAATGGTTACGTTTTATTGATAATTACTATTAAATATAAAATTTTATGATTATCGTGATAAGAATTCAATTTCATTAATTGTCACAATTTTTTTGGTCAATTATATAATTTATTATAACATTCGGATTAATATCTTACAGCTTTCCCTCAAAAAATATATTACAGTAAAAACAATGATACCTATTGATAGGTAAATATTATGATAACCATTAAAATAACGCTCATATATATATATATATATAT